>NW_028270186.1:39986418-40286418 GCF_037043375.1 Chiloscyllium plagiosum | reverse complement strand
GATCCCATTTGCCCCAAGTGCTATATCAATCTGCCTCTTTAATTGTAGTTGAAAGTGCTTGTTTGAAGTGTCTGAACATGTCCTTACGTTCAATTGAAGCTGAGAAACAAACATGGATTCTAAACTCTGTCCAAATTCTGAGGAAGTCGACAATTTAAGTTCACGAGAAAAGAAAGTGACAATCAAAAAGTAAGTTTGATCCAATGTACGACCATGTCATGCTTCAGCATGTGTTCAGTCTCTTTCTGAACCTGTGCCAAGCTTCAAAGTTTAAGTTTGTAGGATGTTGTTTGATTGGAACAGCATTCCCTCAATCAATATTATGTATAGTGAGATTGGTGATTCCCAGGTTATTCCCATATATCTCCCCATGTGATTATACCAACTCTTTCAGGTCATTTCGATTTTCATCTGGAAGTAACTCAGCAGTTTATCCCAGTTTTCCAGAACTTCCTCATTGTTCAATTTAATTTGAGGAATGTCTAATTCACAATCATCTTGATTAGCTTTTGAACAAAACACATCGCTTCAAGCCACAGAATGGTCACAGAAATAGGTGGAGCATTAAGCCATTCAGCCCCTTAAGCATGCGCTGCTGTTCAAAATGATGATGGCTGATTATCCAACTCAGTACCGTGTTCCATCATTCTTTGATCCCTTTAGTCCGAAAAAAAATCTATTATGTTTTGGACTCAATCAATTTCTATGACAGTGAATTCCAAAGAGTCAGCACTGTCAGGGTGAAGAAAAGTTTCCTCATCTCAGTCCAAAATGCCCGAGCCAGTCTCCTTCGACCGTGAACCCTGGTTCGGGACTCCCCAGCCATGGAGAACATCCTTCCTAGTTATCTAATTCTGGGCATAAACACTGGCTTGTGCTGCATCTTGTGATCTTCGCCTGGATCATGTATGGGGAGGGTTGTTCTCTGTTTTGCCACACTTTGACAGTGCAAGTTAACCTCTTGCTGATAGCAAGCTGGAAGCAAGGTAGCCATTTGTTGCTAAAAAAAAGAGATAGGACTGAGTGCTCACTGCCCATATTCAAAAAGGAAGAATGGCCTACTGAGGAGAGATATTAGAGAACTTTTTGTATCTTTAACGATGGACACTGATAGAAATTACTGACTCCCGTAGAACACACAGGGAATCAGCAAAGGTGACCCAAAGTGCTGATTCCTAATTACACATGTTGCACTTTCCAAATGACAACAGCCCATTGGTTGAGAGGTTTTCCTTTGTTTAAAATTAAAATGTTCAGCGATGTATGACACACCTCTGGAGTAGGTGGGACAGGAATCCAAATCTACTAAATCTAATCTAGGAACTTAAGCCTACTGAACAAGGTTAGGGAGACTATCATTCTATTATCAGAGGTCTGTTTTGTATCTCAGACAGAATTGATGCAATTGCCCTTAATTGCTTCATTAATCCCTGGGGATGTAAATAATAAACCACTTGTCAGTGCATTGTGTGCTGCTCAGGTGCCACTGAGTATAATGCTGATCTTTGAGTCGGAGGATTCAAGATCTACCCTCGGAGTTAGAGTACACTAATTGATACTGCCACGGCAGTGCAGTCCTGAAATAATCCTGCACATCAGACGTGTATGAGGCATTAAACCAAAGCCACACTGCCCTCTAAAGGGACCCTTATCACTTTGAATTAAAGTGAGATTATATCTGGAGTCCCGGCCAATATTTATCGCTTAATCCCGATGAGCAGATAATCTGGTCATCATCTCCTTCCTGCTTTTCTCACGGTACACAAATAAGATATCACATTTCTGACATGTGACTACATGATCAAAAGTACTTCGGTTTTTGTGCAGAGCATCTCTGATTGAAAATTGGCTTTGTCAGAACCTGCATGTATTATTACTCAACTTGGCCGTTCATTTTTCACTCTCTTGACCCTCTGTTGTAAGAAAGCACTGCTTTCCAACTTCCACCAAAGGAGAATGAGACAAAGCTCAGTGCTGTAATATTTCACTTTATACTAACATCTGGATCAAACTGAAATACCATTCAATGCAAATATAAAACGAACTGAACCAGTTTTAAAGGATTAAAACAAATTATATTTTTCACCAAAGGAGTGTATTGAAATATTTCAATAGTTCTCATTGTGTCAAGTACAAGCAAACAGTGGAGTCTGTTGCAATCTATTTTATCTTGTCTAAAGAATAGGCTGAGGAAAAGCATTGCAGGCTCTTTAAATTCGAGAATGAGGAAAGGAGTACAGTGTGGAACAGTGACGAACAGCAGGAAAATTATTCTTCAGATTAGAATAGATGTGTAGTGGAATATACTAAAATGATAGAATGAGTGAAGCTAAAGTGGGATATTGTCAGTGGAATGTTTTATAAGCTTGTTAATATCGGGTCAGTCAGGATCTTATTGAATGGTGGAACAGGGTCGAAGGGCCAAGTGACATATTCTCATTTACTGTTCATACCTCGAAAACATTTTGCTAGTTACTCGAGCGGAGGTATTAAACACATTTTAAACTGTTACTTGGGCACATGCTGATATTTCCATCTATGATTCCCTGGGTTTGATAGTATGTAGTTGACAGTGGCCCCAGGGGTTCTGCACTTGTTTCAGAGATCTGGAAAGAGATGTTTAGGATACTCTGAGGTGGCATTAAGATGTTATATAAATGGGCAACTTTTCTACTTTGCTAGGGTAGAGAGGATTTTGCTCTCTATCAAACGTGTGCACCATTTGACTTCAATCTGCTTTTCTTTGTTGCATTATTGTATGGCGTTTATTCTCTTAAGTCAATAGCCTGGGCTTTGCCCAAAGTTTAAGAGGTTTTTACTCACATTGGTGAGTTTCTGTATCCCATGAGGTAGATTCATTGCAGTCAGTAATGGGAAATATAGCAGATCAAATATAATGTTGTTAATTGTTATTACATCTTTTAACATGGATAACTATGTGCTGTTCTATGAACCTCAAGATTTAAAAGCCTTTTCAGTGGAGCCACTGCTGATTTAACCAATGCGCTGTACTGGTGAACTCACTGATACTGAAACCTCTATAATCTGGGACAATGATGAAATAGAAACTGACTGGAACTGCAAGTTATCAAGAAAACTAGTGATCCGAGAGAGGTTGGGGCCGAAGCTCAGAATACAGAGGCACTGCAAACCCAAACACCCATTGACACAGCTTCTGGAGATGAATTATGATGTGGTTCTGCACTATTCGGTTCTGATCTCTGTGGTTTGTGGAAAAAAATGATGTCTGCTAGAAGACAACTACAAAGCTCTCTTGCGATAATGTGACACAGAATCAAGTGAAATTTGGAGTTCTCCTTCTGGGGCTTCTTTCATCCTTTCAAGTGGCAGCTGAATTTGGTGATCAGGTATCAGTTACTATCAAATTGGATGAAATCTTGATAGTGATTCCTTTATTTACATTTCCCTATCTCTGAGGTTTGCCCCATTTCTTTGTTAAAGGGCCAATGTGTGTGCAATCTCTTTAGTGCTGTCCATAGGATAGCCGTGCTGCTGCCACTGTGTAACTTCATATTGGTATCTGCCTTTAAAAACAATCTGAATCTATGGTCACATACTGGTGTCGGAACTAACCGGGATTCATAATAGAATGACTAATTCTTCAACTGCTGCAAACCAATATGGGCTAGATTTTCAAACTGTCATTATCACAAAGGTGCTTTTGGTGCCACATTCAGTATTCAGAATGACAATGAGGTTTTCTGTTAGTGCAGAATTTCTCTCTATTACATTAAATAGAGCTGTGTGTATGTGTATGTGGTTTGTTTCTATTTATTTCTGTTCCTCAATGGCTTTGAAATTGTTGTTGTATAGGATCAAAGGCAAAGTAATGTCTCCACAAGGACATTGTTGCTGGTTTTCCTCTGAGACCAGTGCAGAACTTTACCAGTTCATTGTAGGCCTGATACATTATAGTTAAGTTTCACCTCTGCCAGCTGGTACAACATGGAAATTTGAGTATTGATGAAAATAAAGTTTTTTTATTTAAGTCTTTAATATTGTACTTGGCAGGACACTCTCAAAAATTCCACTGGAAAGGGAGAAAGCATTTAATCTGTCTGGGTAATGAGTGCTGATTGGTAAAGGCATGGAGAGTGGACCAGGTGATGGTTGACAGTTAACTGCCAATGCTTGTTGTGATTCGACTAAATTGGTGATGGCCATTCTCTGCCTCATTTGGCATGACAATACCTTGACCACTCAGGTAACCTGCCAATTGAAAGCAGAACAAAGTTCAGTTGTCAACTGTCCATCACCATCTGACCAGTCCATTGTTCCATTGGGAACATCTCGATCAATGATTGTGCACTTTCCAAAGCAACAGAACTCTTTTCTTGTTAGTACAAAATGTTGTTTCCCTTTATGTCAAAATATTTCTGTATTTGCAAACAATCATTTGAATTTGGGAACCTTTTGTTAATGGAGTATCCAACATCCAGCTGATATGATTAACATGGAATCTAGTTTTCGAATTTGAAATGATTTAACCCCCTGACAAGCCCACTTTGTTCATGAAGATCCTCTTTGAATATTGTATCAGTCTGGCTGTTGAAAGACAGCTTTGGAAAGTTGTTTACTTTGGTCAATTTCTATTTAATGAATTGCTGAAACGGTGCAAAATGCATTCTATTGCATTTACAAAACTAAGATATCTTGTGAAATCAGGGGATGTGCACAGTGCAAATAAAAATCCCATTTACTGCTGGCCTGGACAAGACTGGTAAACTTAAACTTGTGCTTATAGAGAAAGGACTGAGATCTTAACAGGCTCATTATCATCTAATGTATTGAGTTTAAACTTATGTCTATCTCTAAATTCTTCAAAGCCTTGATCCACGCTGTCTCTTGTACCCCTTATATACACACTCTGTTCTTTGGTTCTCTGATTGCTTTATATCTTTTTGTCCATGAGTATGGCCAAACCCCCTTAATTAGTTGTACTTTACTGATAAACTTCCTCAGATGCCCTCTGGTACTCATTCTCTCTTTGAAAGCTTGCTTAAAAACCGCTTTCATGTTTTTGGTACTGGGCTGAACTCTTCTGATACATGCCAATAAACTTCTCCTGTTTGGCATTTGGTGCATCCTTTTCTAGTTTGGAAGGTCGGACTCGAATAAATATAGGGTTAAAGACAGGATTCTTGGCAGTGTGGAGGAACAGAGGGATCTGGGTGTGCAGTACATAGATCCCTCAAAGTTACCACCCAAATGGATAGGGTTGTTAAGAAAGCAGTTGGTGTTTTGGCTTTCATTAACAGGGGGATCGAGTTTGAGAGCCGCGAGGTTTTGCGACAGCTCTACAAGTCCCTGGTGACACCACACTTGGAATATTGTGTCCAGTTCTGGTCGCCCTACTGTAAGAAAGATGTAGAGGCTTTGAAGAGCATTCAAAGAAGGTTTACCAGGATTCTGCCTGGACTGGAGGGCTTGCCTTATGAAGAAAGGCTGAATAAGCTCAGACGTTTCTCTCTGGAGAGAAGGAGGAAAAGAGGAGACCTGATTGAGGTATACAAGATAATGAGAGAAATAGATAAAGTCAATAGCTAGACACTTTTCCCCAGGGTAGGATTGACTGGTACAAGGGGTCATATTTTTAAGATATTAGTAGAAAGGTATAGAGGAGACGTCAGAGGTAGGTTCTTTATGTAGAGAGTTGTGAATGCATGGAACGCATTGCCAGTGGTTGTGGTGGAAGCAGAGTCATTAGGGACTTTTAAGCGACTGCTGGACATGCACATGTTTAGCAGTGAGTTGAGGGGTGTGTAGGTTGTTATTATATTTTACATTAGGATTAAACCTCGGCACACCATCGTGTGCCAATGGGCCTGTTCTGTGCTGTACTTTTCTATGTTCTATGTTAAAGCATCTCATAAATGTGAGTATTTAATGTCCACTTTGGCAGATTTAATTGATTCTAATTGGAATGTATCTGCCAAAGCTTTAGCAAAACTGAATCAGCAAACAGCTTCAAACTGTGCACACATCCATCATATAACATTGCTGCTCCACATTAACTTTCAAATGCACTGCTCCATTCCAAATAGCGGACCACCCGTTCCCATTCATAGAAATTTGTTTCTGATGGATGGAAGTGGTTGTTTCAGTACTTCTGCCATTTTTATTGAACTCATCTCAAGTTACACTTTAGAATTTAACACTCAGGACAAGACTGTTTGTGTTAAGCTTTATCAGTTTTGATCAGTTTGCCAGCTCTTCATGTTCTTGAATATTGGAATGGGACTGGGTTATATCAGCCCTCTAGGGACAGGCTGCAAGGTCATTAGGTGGATAATAATAAGGGAAGGAAGGAGTTTCAGTGGCTCTCATATTTCCACCTCCGTAATATTTTATTGATCCCAATTTAGGGAAAGGATGACCACTCACGTGGTCAATGTAGAGTCTGTTCCCGCCAATGCTGGCAGTTTGTTAGCAGTCGGTGGGTCCTCCATTGTGTGGGAGACCTCCTGCTGCATCCTAGAGACACGCCTACAGGATGTCCCTCCTAATGAAGTACCTTATGGCTCATAACAGGGTATCCCATCTGCATACTGGAACAGTCTCCTGTCCATGGTGGCGATCATTACGGGAACTGGAAATCAGAGTAAGTGAGTGAAAGAAGCCGTGAGGGCTAGAGTGTTCACAACATTCCCAGGACCAGGTTGGCAGGTCCTACTGAGACCATTAATAAGTCATTAAGATTCCCCAATTGGTGCATGGACACTGGGTTGCTCCTACTCCTAGTAAGAGTACTATGATTACTGCTGTTTCAGTGCTAGCAAGCAAATAGTGAAGTGTGGCCATGTGATAAAATCATTTACATTCAGTGCTGAATACTTGAGACTTTTTTGTGAGAAACCTTATAATTCTTCTCGATGTTCTTAATACACTTTTTGTTTCATACAATGGTGATTTTCTCCATAGGATTACAGAGGAAAAACAGACCATTTGGCACAATCAGTTCATGCCAGCGCTTATGTTCCAATCAAGGTATTTCACATCTTTCCTCATCTAAATCGCCCATTGTAATTCTCTATTCCCATCCCTTCCAAGTGCTCGCCTAGTTTCCTTGAAATACATCTAAATTATTGATTTCTACTATTCCGTCTGGTCACATATTCCCCGTTCTCATCATTCTTTCAGTGAAGAGGTTTCTTCTGAGTTCCCTTTTGGATTTCTTGAGGTACCGTTTTGTATTGACAGCCTCTAGTTATGTTCTACCCCGTAGTGTAATGTTTTCTCTGTACCTTCTCTTTTCAAAACCTTTCATAATTTTAGAACTGTCATCCTTCTTTACAAGCGAAAAGTGAACAGCGCAACAATTCTTCCTTGATATACACAGCCAGAAACTTGTGTAGCATTCTTGTAAATCTTCTCTTCACTCTCTCTCATACATTCTATAATATGTCAACTCGAACTGCAGGCAATGCTCTTAATTATAGTCAACCAAATTTCTATAGTGACCCTACTTTCAAATCTATCCCTTTAGAGATAAAGCTTAGAGCCGTGTTTGCATTTTTATGGCCTTTGGAACCTGTAGTGAAATTGTTAGTGACTGATGTAATTGTCTGAAATCCCTTTGTTTGTCTCCCTCACTTAGACGTGCATCTTTGAATAAATGACATGCACATTATTCCTACCAAGATGTAACACCTTACGTTTATCTGTGTGGATCTTCATTTGCTAATTATTTGAACATGCCGTAAATTAATTAATTATCTCTTGCAACTTCTTGTAGTCCTCCGAATTGGCTGCATTTCAACATTCCTTTCCAATTTGGTGTCATTGAATTGCTACTTTTTTTCTCGTAATTAGATACAATATTAATTTGCAGTTTTACTTTATTTTGTTTTGAATTTTTAGAGAGGTGCAGTAATCCACACGGTAACTATAACAACTAAATGTCGAATGACAGATAGATGAAAATTATTACACACACAGGACTAATTAATAGACTCTATTAACTTCAAGGTCAAAACAGGGAATTATTTTTTACACGAATGATATGGTGAGATTATCCGTAGTGCAATCACTTTTTGTCCATTTCTTTTTGTTGCAGTTTATTCCCCAGGTCTTTCTGTGCTACAGGTATGAAATTGAAAAGGCACCCAACCTCCATTTTAAACTAAATGATAATAAAAAAAAACAGCGTTTATATAAAATGTAACATGATTTATGAAATCATCCCTCTAGGCTTATACATATTCACAGCCATGTAGAGTTATATAGGGAGAGGCTGAATGATCTGGGGCTGATTTCCCTGGAGCGTTGGAGGCTGAGGGGTGACTTTATAAAGGTTTATAAAATCATCAGAGGCATTGATACAGTGAATAGACAAGGTCTTTTTCCCTGGGATGGGTGGAGTCTCATTAAACCTCGTGAGTTTAGGTTTAGAGTGAGAGGGGAAAAAGTTGAAAGTACCTAAGGAGTAACTTTTTCATTCGGGGATGGTGTGTATGGAATGAACTGCCACAGGAAGCAGTGGAGGCTGGTGCAATTTCAACATTTAAAAGTCATCTGAGTGTGCAGACGAATAGGAGGGTTTCGAGGGATATGGGCCAAGTACTGGCAAATGAGACTAGATTGGTTTAGGATATCTGGTCAGCATGGGCAAGTGAGACTGAAAGATCTCTTTCCAAGTTGTACATCTCTATGACACTATGATCTACCCCTTTGCTCTTAATGTACTAGTCGAATCTCTTTGGATTATCTTTAACATTATCTCCCAAGGTTATCTCATTTTCCTTTCTTGCCCTCCTCATTTCCCTCTTTACAATGTCCCTGCACCTCTTGTACTCTTCGGGATTCACTTGATCTCATTTCTCTATATCTAATATACGATTCATTCTTAATCTGATTCAGAGCCTCAATATCTTTATTCCTCCAGTGTTCCCTCCTCTTCCCAGCCTTATCTTCACAGTAACAGGAACATCACGCCGCCGAACTCTCGTTATCTCACTTCTGAAAGCCTCACTCTTGCCGGCCGTCCCATGAGCTGCAAACTGTCTACTCCAATCAACCCTTGAAAGTTTTTGTCTCATACTATCAAAATTTCCCTTCGTCCAATTAAGAACTTTAACTTATATATAATGCCAATCCTTTCCATAAATATTTTACAACTAATCGAATTATGACCCCGGCCCCAAAAAGCTCCCCTTCTAATAATTCAGTCACTTGCCCTGCCTTTATCACAAGAGTAGGTCAGGTTTGCTCCTTCTGTGATAGTTACATTTGGATATTAATGAAGAAAATTGACTTTAGCACTTACCAAATTCCTCACCATCCAAGCTCTTAAGACCATGGCTGTCCCACTTTATGTTTGGAAGGTTAAAATTTGCTATTATTCCAATCCTATTATTCTCACGTATAAATAAGATCTTTCGACATATTTTCTACACAATTTCACTCTGACTACTGGGGGGACTATTACAATCGCATCAAAATAATCATGCTTTTCTTATTTCTGAGTTCCATCCACATAGCTTCACTAGACCATCCCTCAGAAATACCTTGTGTTAGAACAGTAGTAACGTTTCACCACAAGAAAAATTGACTCCAATCTCCTTCTAGCTCTTCCTACTTCTGCCGTACCTTTGATGATGGGAGGGACTTTGAACATAAATTATTCAATTTACTGGTGTTGGTTAGTAGCTGAAAATAAAGATACTATGGGTGACTTGGGTGATGGGAAATAAAAGGTTACATTGTATGGAAGGAAAATTCTGGATAGAAACAAGAATTTTAAAAAAACGAACTCCATTCAGTGTTTGGAGTCCTTGTTGGTTCAACCTGTGCTTTGGTCTATAATACAAAATTACAGAAAAATATTAATAGCAATTTAAAATAAAATGTTAGGATATTGGAAGAACAGCTAAGAGCTTCAAAGCTTGACAGACGGCTTGTGGGAAAGGACATGGAAAGCAGCAGAGTTTCCAGAACTTCTCATCTCTGCCTTCCCTGATCGAAATCAATCTGTGATTTATAATTGTTGAGGATTGTTATTCATTAATATCGGTGTGTCAGATAGATCTCAGTCTCAGGGAGGTGTGACGTGCTTCTTTGTTTTGCGATGAACTCAGGGGAACATATAATAGTAAGGGGGTAAACCCAAAGGGGTGCAGGAACAGAGGATCCCCCGTGTGTATGTGCACAAATCAGGGAATGTACCATGACACGTGGACAGAAGAGCAAATAAACCCTACTTCATCACCCTACGCTGTAGAGAACAAACACAAAGCAATTATGTTAAACTGAAATAAAAAGTCTCTTGTCTCACCTGGAATGTTGCATCTAGCTTCAGGTGCCATGTTTTTGAAAAAAATGCAAAGTTATGAGATTGGGTGCGTGACTGATTCACAACACTATTCCCGGGATGATACACCTCACCGACTCTGAGAAATTGAGAATGTTCCCCTCTGCTGATAGTTTCCAGACTCTGTGACCAGTTGCTGTGATTGGTTCCCAATTCCGTCTTGCGTCATATAGATCTCAATGGCTGAATATTTCAAGTACTCATGAGCTGTGCCTTTCCTGATCACAGCGACCTCTGATTTATTATTTTTGAGGGTTGATGTTCAGTAATATCCCTGTATCAGACAGATCTCAGTCTCATTCCCTGGGATTTGACAGGTATGGTGTGTCAAGTAGATCCCAGGAATTGCGCACCATGAGATTTATGTGTGAGAAAAACCCCAGTTCTGAGAATCCGCCCTTGGATTGTGCACGTGTTGTGTCTGAATACCTGACTGAACGTTGACATTTTTGGCTGATGAATGTTTCGTTGGGCGCTTTAGGTGGCGATTTCTGCATTACTAACCCAGGCTGCCCTGACATTGGGAGTACTTTTAGTTTAGACAGTGTAGAGTAAACTTTCAAACTCCGTTGTCTGCCTTTTATAGGCTTCTGGTGGAGCCTATAAAATTATCATGAGGTGACCCGAGGCCGTGACCCTTGGTGCCTAAGCAGAAATGTTCTCTAATCATTCTGCCTCTGGAGTGTTCCATCAGGCATATCGTGTGAAAGATGTATTTACATCAGTGGGCTGCATGGTAGCGCAGCATTAAACTAAATGACTGGATAAAATACAATCAAACAGAACAAGTGAAAGTATTTGGCTGGGAAAGGAGTAGGATGTGGGTAAATGTATTATTACTGACTGGCCTTGAAGAAAGAATTAAGCAAACTCAAGGTTAGTGCATATTCATTCGAGATTTATTAACCATTTCAGAAAGCATCTTTATCCAAAAGGTTGATGTAAAAGCTAACAGAAGTGAATATAATGGCTGGATGCCACATTGAGACGAGAACACATGCGCTGTGAGCTGGGAATTTTCTGTACATCAGTAACAGTCACAAGAAAGGGAATACAAAGGCTCATCAGAAAGGGTAGGCAACCATTCTGAGTAAGGAACAAATAAAAACAAAACAAACGGGCTTCAAACAACTGGGAAGCTACAAATTCTTCCAACCACAACCATCTCAAAGATATCAAAGTAAAAAGGAAAATCCATCAATAATTGTCTCAGTTACACGCTGATAAACTGAAGCCATCTCACTGTTAGAGTCAGCAACAGGACAGATTGGAGATTGGGAATTCAGAGACCTGATAAGCAGATCAGGAAAATCAAAGGGGTCCACAACTCATTCACTTAACCTGGAAAAGAGAGAGAAAGCAATGACACAGATGCTTATGATCAGGGACTTTCAGATTTAATGTTTATTCAATGGCACACTTAGAGATTTCACAAAACATATTGGGCTGCTTGGCGTGAAGAAAGATGTGATTATTCTCACCTTCACCAGAGTGACGGCAGCGCTGTAGAAAATACTCAGGAAGAACAAGGTGATGAACGTGGAAGCAGTTGTCCAGATGTTGCTGTTATCATCCTCATAGTCTTCAATCCAAGTGCGATCTATTGAATCTATGAATATAAAGCCGAGAGAACGCATTTAGATTGTTTATTGATCCAGATCGATCTATCTGCATCCAAGTCATGTAATTAGAGACCATTACATCTTCATAAAGCAGTCAGGTATTTCTCAAGTGTGACTCTTATCTGTATCTATTCGTGCATTATTGACTCAGCAAGAAATTACAAATACTAACTGCACATGTTCTTTCTTCATTGTCCATGTCAGAACGTTTTAAATTATTTTTCTTTTCATCTATTATTTAAGGATATTATTATTTGAGGAATGCTTATTACGAATGATGATTTTAATTATTATATTATAAATATAGGCAGTGACAGCACTTTAGTTGAAAATTGTAGCCATCACTGAATAAAGGTTCAAATGTGATTCTCATCTTTTATATTGGTGACCAATTGCTTGGCAAATCATGAATATAAGTGACATCACAGTCAGGACATTGCTTCATATTTTAGTTTGTAGGATCTGTATATTTAGGAATAAGTTTTTGTACGTGTGTCCCTTAATTTATTTGATCTACTGCTTGGTATGTTTGGTTTCCCTTTAATGTTTGTGCATGTGGTTATAAGAGTCTCTTACTTCACTCTAGCCCATGTTGGAGTCTGTGCATGAATAAACATATTCCTGTTCCTTTACTGCTGGTGTGCTCATGTGTTTGTGCACCTAAATTTTGGTCTTTTCCCAGTGTGTAAGCATCATCATGCTAATATGCCACTTCGTTGCTGCCTGTGCTTATCTTGTAATGTCTTTGTGAGTGTTCACTTTTCATTAGTGCTGTCTAAAATGTGTGCTTATGTGTCTGTTTCAGATCCTACCTACACTGGGCTATTTTCATGTTTATGCTTAATAAATGTTAGCATGCAATGTTATGTTTTGATGGATGTTTATATTTAGATGATGATGTTTGCTTGTGTGGCAATCTTTCCCAAACCATCTCCTGATCAGCTTGTTTGTGCTATTGTTTGTGGATGCTTGCTGATCCTTGTACCCATTATCCTTATTTAATAAACGCCCCTCTATTTGTTCATCTATGTACTTGTGTGTCTGCATGTGAGACTCTGAATTTGTGTGTGCGTGTGATATTGTATATATGCTGATCAATGTGGTTTAAAAATAACTAATTCAGCTGCCTCTGTCATCGTATGTTTGTGATTCTGAAAATGGGAAAATAATGATATTAATGTTTATCTCTGTGCACTTACGTGCCTGTGTGAGTTGACATGTGGGAGGACATTTTTCAGATTTTGTACCTGTGTGTTCATGTGTGTATGTCTGTACGCATTGTGCTGTATGAATGGATATGTATTCATGCCCATTTGTGTGTTACCGTGTGTCGATGTTTCTCATGGTTATGTGTGAGTACTCCTGTTCATTTGTGCAAATGATTTTCTTTCGGTGTATGTGAGTTTTTGTATGAGCTTAGGTGAGTGTTCAAGTACCACTTGCATGTGTGGCTCTGAGCGAGTATGCGTGTGTGACATCTTATCTCTATGCACATTTGAGTGTGCACATAAATATGTGTCATTACGTGTGTATTTGCGATCATCTCTCTGCATCTGTTCTTATACCAGACTGCAATTTTCATTATTCTAATTTATTGTTCTAATTTTAATGCATTCCCCATAATTAGATTTGACCTTGGTGTTCCAGGAAACATTTCCCATCGTCGTGCAGAGAAAAGCGTTTTATGAGCAACTCTTCTGTTGCAGTGATAGAACTTCTGTCTCTGAGAGAAAAGGCGTGAGTTCAAATCCCCACTGCCCCAGAGATAACATTTCTGAATATGTTTATTAGAAAATGTCTACTTGTGTTCCGTATGTGAAACAAAATGATATCAGGTATTCGAATACCAGAATTGATCCCATGTGCTCCAGAAAACTGAGACAAAACTATGGAATTCAAACTGGGACGATGCAAACACCAGTTTTGCATTATGGGAATCAATGTTAATCATTTGTGAACAGAGCCAAGCGTGTCTAACATGCTTCAAAGATATTGTTTTGCATGGGAATGTTAAATCTTTGGACAGTAAGCAAGAAGCTGACTGTTCCTGTTTGCAACTGGGTTACATTACAGAGGACATCCACCATGAAAACTCTGCACAGGGAGCAAGAGGACAGACCATTCATCGTTCCCTCCCCTCTGCTCCACAACAACTTATCTGTTGATTCTCTTTGGTGTGAAGGTGAAGCTACATTCTGTCAACTCATGCACTGGCGCAAGATCCCTGGCAGTTCCCCAGAAACAAAGGTTACATTCAAACTGTTCGGCACTCTTTACGATTGGTATGTTCCAATCAAATTTAATTTTAAAGTGTTTTAAATTTACATTTCCAATTGGTGCAATTTGGCAGTTTAAAACTGACATGAATTTTGTAAGAATGTCAAATGGAGGGAATCAAAAACACCAAGTTCAAAACTCGGGCCCTACGTGGACATTGTCAGATTTTGTCACAGAGGGATTTAGGATGAATGAGGTACTTGGTGGAATCCTGCAATGAGTGAGCTTTACTCTGTCTCTGACCCAGGGTGTATCTGAGCAGAGAACATTAACTGCACAAGACACTCATCCTAGACCTGCTAATAATCCACTTTAACTACACAGATGGAATGTAAGTCAGAGTGAGAAACAACTAATTCAGTATTTAACTCACAACTGGAGGAAAAGAAACACTTCATTACTTCTGTTGAATTATTAAATGCAACTTTGAGATTTTTTATTGACATGAATTAACAGTGTCCATCAGTGCAAGTGAAATGTTTACAAAACTCGGTTTACCGCTGGATTTATCGACTGTTCTGTTGATGATCTTCAATGGAATCGCTTCATGTCCCACCACACAGGAGTAAGAAGCACCGCTGGCCCACTCCTCCGCTGTAATGGATAACAGGCTGTAGATGAAGAAGGAAGTGTTGTCACTCTCCGCCATCACCTCGGTGTTCTTGTAGTTACTGGGATTCACTGGCTTGTCATTGTTTGTCCACTTGACGAAGATCTCTCGGGGGGAGAAACCTCTCACTAAACAGGTGAGGGAGAGAAACCTCTGAGCGGAGATTTCTTCTGTTGGTGGCAGGAGGACCGACACTGATGGCTCCAGCGGATTAATCACTGCAGAATATTTGAGACAAATATAAATCAACCAAAAAAATCCTGAACCAATATCACAATTTCACTAAATATTAAAATACGCCTGTTTAATTGGGATTTATTCACTTTCGATTTCTAAAGGAGCAGAATGGTACGCATACAGTTCAGTAAAAAAAGGAAAGTTTAATGTGAAAGTTGTCTCCAAGTTTCCAGCACACAACGAGGGCATTCTGTCCATTTGTCATTGCTGATGGTGACGTCACAACCCAGGCTTCTTCCCACCTTATCTGACTTAATCAGAATACAATATCCTTTGGTCCATCTTTTTCTGAATCAGCTACTTAGCTATCCTGCCTCCAGATGCATCATTAATGCCCCCAACGGTGTTGGTTCATTACCAATCAAAGCCTGTCATTGATGTAACTGGATCTGGATTACACATGGGATCCTTTGTGCTTTAATCTTACCGCTCACCTTTCTCCTTGTGGATGGAGTCTCTCAGCGGAGTCGGTAGATTCTGATGGTACACCACACATTCAAAAGTAACGCCACTCAGCCAGGCTTCAGTAGAAATGTCTAATTTGCTGATCACGCTGTCGGGATTCTGTCCAGGCTGCTCAGCAATCTCTGATTTCAGAGGCTTCTTTTCTTGTTTCCAGGTCACATTGACTCCAGAAGGAAGATTGGACACAACGCAGGTTAACGTCACCGTCGCCTCCAGTAAGACTTGTTCTACTGACGGTGGGAGGATTTTAACGGTGTTAGGGTGGCACTCGGTATCTTCTATGAAACAAAAATCAAAGTCAATGAAAAATGCCCCTTTCTGATACAAACAGCCAATCTTCAGATTACTCCTTCACAGGGTGAAGACCCCACCTTCAAAATGGCAACTCCAACTATTGCTGAAACGTTGCTTACTATTGTTGATGTATTTTGATCTGTGAAACATTTGTGATTACCTATAACATACCCTGTGTAATTATTCATAAAGAACACTGGCTTTGTAACACGCGAAACATCATCACCCCAAACCAGGCTAAATCAGCCTGTCTCGAGTTCCTAGTTCATTCATCCCTATATCCCTATTATAGCATTCCCACCAGAATTTATTCTCCTGCCTCATCCACTAATTACAGAGAGCATCTTAAAGCAGCTCAGTGAGATCACATTTATCCCAGTTCATCAAATGTGATACCCACTTGGTCTGTGGTCTGATCCCATAAATGAAGTTAAAGAGCTCAGTACCAGATAAAAATCGATGTCGTACAATGTCCAACCAACAGGTCATTCCTGAGCAGGGAATGAAGCATTGAACGCATTTTGATTTATTTTCAAGTAAGGGTCTCTGCATATGTTAACCACGTCAATTTGATAGAGGTTCAGAATAAGGCTGTTCGGCCAATCCAGAGTTTAGATCAGAATGATGCTGGAAAAGCACAGCAGGTCAGGCAGCATCCGACGAGCAGGAAAATCGACGTTTCGGGCTAAAGCCATTCTCCTGCCTTCTCCCCGTACTAAACAAGAGCCGATCTATCTCTGACTTGAATACACACAATGGCCTGGCCTCCACAGCCCTCTGCAGCAACATGTTCCACAGACTCATTACCCTCTGGCTGAAGAAATTCCTCCCCATCTCAGTTCTAAACGGTGCCCCTTTGACCCTGAGACTGTGCCTTTGGGTCCTAGTCTCGCCTAACAGTCAAAGCATCTATTCCACATTCACTCGACCTCAGTCTCTCAGTATTTTCTATGTTTCAATCAGATATCTCTCCAATATCCCCCCTCCACCCCAAACCTATCTTTGAAGCGGCTACCAGGCAAGGATTCAGCACTCTGAATGCCTCTCCCAGCATGGTCAGGCAACAAACTATTTAACAAAGCTCACTGTCTATATATCTATCTTCAACAGAGACGAAACATGCTTTTCTGACTTACCAAAAGGTTGAATTATGAGCAATGCTAATGTAACACTCAAACTGAAATGAGATACGTGGCATGTTGGGAAACGAGAAGCTGTACCATGCTGTTTACTACGCCTGATAAATTCGTGTGTTTGAGTCACATCAGAGTTCAGAATGATTTGTAGCTGTCTCAGTCTGTGTCTCTTACCCTGGAGTGCGGTGATGTTTTTACTTTGAGTGTTCTCTCCATGAGTGACCTGGCAGGTATAGACCGCACTGTTGTACCATTCACCATAAGGGACCATCAGCCGACTTGTCACCGAGAAGTTCCCGTTCGCCTCACACACGGGAGACGTGAAGAAGCCAGAATCCAAGCGTCGGCCATTTTTCAACCAACTCACGGAGATTGACTTCGGATGGAACTCGATGATTGAACAGACGACGGTTGCAAACTTGCTGCTTGCAATTTCTTCACTGGAGCTCACAGTTAGGAGAAGGGTTGGTGGGAGAGGACCTGTACCTTTAGGAAACACATCGCATACATTATCCGATGAATTTCATAACAAATACAATCAGTTCTCATATATCAAGGTTTCTTGTGGTTAATGGACACAGGAATCATAATTGTGCAGAGTGCTGGAGAAGCTGGGATCCACACAGAAAGATCAGCAGGACAATGTGAAAGGCTAAACTTAGAGGACACAGCAAGGGAGTCAAGGAGGCACAGAAACTATAGGCCGGTAACATCAGAAGGGAGATAGCAACGTTGGATGGTATTCGTTTTAATGCCAGAGTCGGATGAACAAGGCAGACGAATTACTGGCATAAATGAAGATATGATGCCGTTGCTATCACGGAGACATATTGAGAGCCGGGCAGGAGTGGCTATTCAATATTCCAGGATTTGGTGCCTTCAGGCGAGACAGGGAAAGATAGAAAATGATGGGGGCAGGGGTGTGCGGTACAGAATGTTGCTTCTGTCGCAATTCTGACAAGAGTATTTTAGGCTGTAAAGAGAAATGAAATCATGGATACCTCCTTGAACAAAGGCAAATGGACAGTACTTCAAAACCAAAACACAGCAAACATAACTACTGGGAGAGCACGATAGACCTTACTATTGGTCCAAAAGACCAAGTGCAAATGCATGGGCAAATTTCAGAGACATGTAAATTAAATAGGGGAATGAGAAAAGAGGTTTTTAACTTCCTCAGCATAGGCTTGGATATTCATTTTGTCAAAAATTTACAGGGAGCACAATTTTGAAAATTCCCCCGGGAGAATATTTGAACAAAGTATGTGTTTAATACAGAGAATTTTAATCCAGACCTTGCAAGAGAGGGGTGAACCTGAACTTAACTTTAGAGAATGAAGTGGACCCAGTGGGTAAAACACCAATGGTGGAGCACTTTGCAGACAGTGATCGTAAATCAGTTGGATTTCAGATTGTACTGCAAAGGAATAGAAATTGGCCCAAAGTTCTGAAAAGGGAAGGACAATTTTAGTAAGATCAGGTAATGACTTGACCAGAGTGGACTGGAAGCTGACACTTATTGGTGAATCTGAGTCAGAGCAGTGTGACACATTTAAGAAAGCGATAGGAAAATCACAGGGAGGACATTTCCCAGGAAGCCACTGCGTGGGACAAAGAATGCAGCGGGCTCTGGACACCAAAGGGCATGGAGGGGGAGATAAAGAGAAACAAGGGAGGCTTCCGGTCTATACTGAAATCTCAAAACAATAGAAACTAATATGGAGTACAGAACGTGCAAGGGGGAGTTTGAAAGACAAAGGAATTAGAAGAGCAAAAGGGACCATGAAAAAATAATAGCAATCAAAATAAAGGAAAATATTTTTAAAAGTTACAGACTCATTCATAATAAAAGAATTATTCGGGAAACAGTAATGCCCATTAAGTGTTATTATTGGAGTGGAGCTGGAGGATTTGGTTGTGGTCAAAACGAATGTGTTGTGTCAGTGTTCACTAGTAAGAGGGACAGTGTGGGGACAGAAATCATGGAGGGGTGTTGTGATGTACTTTCAGAAATTAGGACACATGACGTGATGTTCTGTGTTGTCTTGCTGAAAGAAAAGTGGTTATATTTCCAGGGCAGGTGAAAAGTATACCAAGCGGTTGAGCGATGCAAAGGATGAAATAGTTGGGTCGCTGACAATAATTTAGAATTCCTGTCTGGCCACAGCAGTTGTGCCAAGTGAGTGTAGATCAGCCAACGTTGCACTGTTATGCAGGACGAAGGAAGGGATAAATAATGAAAACACAGATCTGTCAAGCTAGTCTCAGTGGTAAGGAAACTATTGAGAAGTGAAATTAGTCTTCATTTGGAAGATAAATCAACAATTTTCAGCACGGTTTTATTGAGAGGAAGTCACGTGTAACAATTTGATAGTAGTTTTCAGAGATAACTCGATGTCCAGATGATAGCAATAATCAGAGCCAATGGGATCCGAGTTAATTTGACAGATTGGATCTAGAACTGGCTGAGTGGTGGGAGCAGGGGTTAATAGTCATCGGGGGTCTGCGTGACTGGAAATCTATGTCTCCTGGTGTTCTGTAGGGATTGGTGTTGATTTCCGTGCTATTTCTCTTACATACCAATGATTGAGACTCAAATTTAGGAGGATTAACCAGTGAATTCACAGATGAAATGAAAACTGTCATGTTGGTAAGTCATGAGCATAATGGCTTTAGATTGCAGGAGGATATAAAAGGGTTGGTTGTATGTGAAGAGAAAAGTTGCAAATGGAAATTATTCTGAATAAATGTAAGGTGATGTAATTCGGCAGAAGAATCTGTGAGGTATGACGTTTTGAATGATGGAACCCTGGAAAGACCTGAGGATCTTTGGTGCATGTACCCACCGATCCCCTATAGTACTGTGTCGTCTGGATAAAGAGGCTAAGAAGGTGGTTGGATATTTGCTTTTATTAGCCTAGACATTGACAATGAAGAATGGTGAGATGATACTGGAACTTAATAAAACACTGGTTAGGCCATACTGAAGCGTTGTGTGCATGTTATGGAAGGAATGTGATTACACTGAAGGCAGTATTGATGAGATTTGCCAGGGTCTTGCCTGGGTTGGAGGGTTTTAGTTATGAAACTAGTTTAGATAGACAGGGGTTTTCCTTGGAGCAGAGGAGAATTAGGGAGAAGATTATCATGATGTCTAGAATTATTTTAGGCATAGACAGGGTAAACTGGATGAAACCTTTCCCCTTGATGGAGAGATCAATGCCTCAGGGGCACAGGGTGAAGGTAAGGCCAGGAGGTTCCAAGTGGATCTCAGGGGAAAACAAAATCAAACAGAGGGTGGTGTTAGCCTGGAGCTCAGCACCTATAAGTCATGTAGAGACTGAGCCCCTCATTATAAGTATGAAGTATCCTTGCAAGGGCAAGTCACACAAGGCTGGCACATGAGACTGGAATAGTTAGGTGGCTGTTATTGATAGCCGTGAATTGGGTGGATCAAAGGGCCTTTTTCCTGTGCTGTATAAGGTGAGTCTGTGAAAACGGTTATAAATAATGCCTTCTTCATGTTAATCACAGATGATCTGTTTATCTCAGTTCCTACAACACGTACCTGGACATGGCATTACTTTGCTCTTGTGTGTCCCGCTGTGTTGAACCTCACAGGAGATTTTGCTGGGGCAATCTACCGCTGACTCGGGCAGGGTTAACTGGCTGCTCAGGGTGTAGGTTCCCTTCTTGTTTCTCACTGATGGATAAGTCTTCAATCCAGTCGTGATTAGCTCCCCACCTTTCTTCCAGGATACCTTGGTGACGTCAGGGGAATAGTCCATCGCCAAACAACCAAAGATCACAGAACCGGTGTTGTGCTCCTGACAGGAGGAGACCAGGCCATAAAGCGTGGGGGGAGATGGTGTCTCTACAATAGAATGACCAATTGAGCATGTTAGTTTCTGTTAATTTGACCTTATCAGTTACTCAAATGTATCCTCAGCTGTAAACGTTTGCCAGTATGCTCCCGCTGAAGTCGACAGCATAACTGGGGTTTATTTTTGTTTCCTACCAGTTGCTGATCATGATCATTGGTTCCCTCTTTAGAAACATGCCCTCGGCCTTGACCATTGCCATATAATTTCGGAAGAAGAACATCCTGATCCCACCCCAGTAACTGTTTGAAGATCTCACCAACTGACACTTTCACTGGATTGCTGTGAAGAGCAGAGATGTTTCACAAAATACAAACCAAGGAAATGCAGATTCATCGAAATTCGACAGTGTGTGCAAACAGGCCATTTGGCCCAACAAGTCCACACCCACCCCTCTGAAAAGTAACGCATCCAGACCCATTCCCCTACCCTATTATGCTACAGTTAACCCTGACTAATGCACCTAAACTCCCAATCACTGAATACAACACTTACAATTCCCCCAGCTTGCACATCTTTGGAGTGTGGGAGGAAACACACACAGACATGGGGATAAAGTGCCAACTCCACACAGACAGTCACCCGAGGCTGGAATGGAACCCGAGTCCCTAGCACTGTGAGGCAGCAGCACTAACCACGGAACCAGCGTGCTGCCCCAGGAGGTGCCGTGCTGCTGGAAATACCCAACAGCTGGCAGTACCCCCGGAGAGAAGTCAGAGTGAATCATAGAACATAGAACATTACAGCGCAGTACAGGCCCTTCGGCCCTAGATGTTGCGCTGCCCTGTCATACTAATCTGAAGCCCATCCCACCTACACTATCCCATGTACGTCCATATGTTAGCCCAATGACGACTTAAATGTACTTAAACTTGGCGAATCTACTACCGTTGCAGGCAAAGCATTCCATACCCTTACTACTCAATGAATAAAGAAACTACCTCTGACATCTGTCTTATACCTATCTCCCCTCACTTTAAAGTTGTGTCCCCCCGTGTTTGCCGTCCCCATACTTGGAAATTAGGTCCAGTGAGCCTTCCTCACTTATCAATGCAAGGCAGAATGTTCTCTCTGGGAGGAAGGTCACTGCAGCAGCAGCACAGGCAGGAGCTGAGCACTGGGACGGGGAGGATGGCTGTCAGGGCTGAACTCATGCCAATTGGCTGGAAGTTGAAACATCTCATTTACAATTCTCTGAATTCTGGAGGCCTCTGAAAAATGGAGGACTATTAAGGTTCAGAGACTTTGGAGTGTTACAGCTGAGTATTTACGTAAATATGATTTGAGAAATGAACAAGTAATCTTTAACTTTAATAACTATCAAACTGACACACAGTTCACCACCAAACCTCATGTCTCAGACTAACCACTGCACTTACTCTGTCTAGACCTAAATTCCCACTCACATTGACAAACCCTACCCTGCTATACACCCATTCATGCCCGGAACACACAACCCCTATCACACGAAACACATCCAAGGCAATCCATATTGGTAGTGTAGCTGAGCAGAGAGATCTCGATGTCCATGTACACAGATCCCTAAAAGTTGCCAGCCAGTTTGATAGAGTTGTTAAGAAGACATACTTTGTGTTGGCTTTCATCGATAGAGGGAATGAGTTTCAGAACCACGAGGTTAGGCTGCGGCTGTACAAAACTCTGGTGTGGCTGCGCTTGGGAGTATTGTGTACTGTTCTGGTCACCACATTATGGGGAGAATGTGGAAGCTTTGGAAAAGTTCAGAGGAGGTTTACCAGGATGTTGTTTGGTATGGTGGGAAGGTTTAATGAGGAAAGGATGAGGGTCTTGAGGCTGTTTTATTTGAGAGAAGAAGGTTGAGAGGTTACTTAATTGAGACATAAAAGATAAACAGAGGGTGGACAGTGAAAGTCTTTTTCCTTGAATAGTGATGGCTAGCAGGAGAGGACATAGATGACAGATGTCAGAGGTTGTTTCTTTACTCAGAGAGTAGTAGGGCCATGGAACGCACTGCCTGCAACAATAGTACACTCGCCAACTTTAAGGGCATTTAAAAGGTCATTGGATAAACATATGGATGTAAATGGAATCGTGTAGGATAGATAGGCTTCAGATTGGTTCCACAGGTCAGCGCAACATTGAGGGCTGAAGGGCCTGTACTGCACTGTAATGTTCTATATTCCAGATGGACATATGATCTCAATTCCTTTCACTCCTTTACACTCCTGCCGCCCTGCACCTGGCCCATGGTGAATCTGGCCCTGACAGGACCTAGCACCATCATTTTCACAACCTCTGACAAAAGCCCACTACCCAAGACGTGACCTCAGCCCTTGATCACTGACCTCTCACCTTACCCAAGTCAACCTGTGCACATTGCATCCCAGCTCCTTTCGCATCTGTGCTTTACCACCCACCATTTTGCCAGACTCCGAGCTTTGCATTTTGACAACACGTCCCCCTGTCACTTCATTACAGTGACCCTCCACCCCCGAAACATCCTGGCACTCTGCCCAGCTCTACACTAACCTGCCTGGCATGCTGCTCACCTCTCCATAAACCAGCCCGATACTCTGCCCAGCTCTACACTAACCAGCCTGACACTCTGCCCAGCTCTACACTAACCAGCCTGGCACACTGCCCACCTCTACACTAACCAGCCTGGCACACTGCCCACCTCTACACTAACCAGCCTGACACACTGCCCACCTCTACACTAACCAGCCTGACACTCTGCCCACCTCTGCACTAACCAGCCTGGCACTCTGCCCATCTCTACACTAACCAGCCTGGCACTCTGCCCACCTCTACACTAACCAGCCTGGCACACTGCCCACCTCTACACTAACCAACCTGGCATCCTGCCCATCTCTGCACTAACCAGCCTGACACTCTGCCCACCTCTGCACTAACCAACCTGGCATCCTGCCCATCTCTGCACTAACCAGCCTGACACACTGCCCACCTCTGCACTAACCAGCCTGACACACTGCCCACCTCTGCACTAACCAGCCTGACACACTGCCCACCTCTGCACTAACCAGCCTGGCACACTACCCACCTCTACACTAACCAGCCTGGCACACTACCCACCTCTACACTAACCAACCTGGCACTCTGCCCACCTCTACACTAATCAGCCTGGCACACTGCCCACCTCTGCACTAACCAGCCTGGCACTCTGCCCACCTCTGCACTAACCAGCCTGCCACTCTGCCCACCTATGCACTAACCAGCCTGGCACTCTGCCCACCTCTGCACTAACCAGCCTGCCACTCTGCCCACCTATGCACTAACCAGCCTGCCACTCTGCCCACCTCTCCACTAACCAGCCTGGCACACTGCCCACCTCTGCACTAACCAGCCTGCCACTCTGCCCACCTCTCCACTAACCAGCCTGACACACTGCCCACCTCTGCACTAACCAGCCTGCCACTCTGCCCACCTCTCCACTAACCAGCCTGACACTCTGCCCACCTCTACACTAACCAGCCTGGCACACTGCCCACCTCTACACTAACCAACCTGGCATCCTGCCCATCTCTGCACTAACCAGCCTGACACTCTGCCCACCTCTGCACTAACCAGCCTGGCACTCTGCCCACCTCTGCACTAACCAGCCTAGCACACTGCCCACCTCTACACTAACCAGCCTGGCACTCTGCCCACCTCTGCACTAACCAGCCTGGCACTCTGCCCACCTCTACACTAACCAGCCTGGCACTCTGCCCACCTCTACACTAACCAGCCTGGCACTCTGCCCACCTCTACACTAACCAGCCTGGCACTCTGCCCACCTCTGCACTAACCAGCCTGGCACTCTGCCCACCTCTGCACTAACCAGCCTGGCACTCTGCCCACCTCTGCACTAATCAGCCTGGCACTCTGCCCACCTCTGCACTAACCAGCCTGGCATCCTGCCCACCTCTGCACTAACCAGCCTGACACACTGCCCACCTCTGCACTAACCAGCCTGGCACTCTGCCCACCTCTGCACTAACCAGCCTGGCATCCTGCCCACCTCTGCACTAACCAGCCTGGCACACTGCCCACCTCTGCACTAACCAGCCTGGCATTCTGCCCACCTCTACACTAACCAGCCTGGCAAAGACAGACCTCCTGCATTTCAGCTCAAACTACCCCTCACCTACCAAGCACAATTCGACCAAATTATCCTGTGACCATTACCATTTACCTTGATGCCACCTTGCCAGACAGTGTGCATGCAAGCTTACCCAGCAGCCAGCCAACACCTCACAGCCTCCCAGCCCAAATTCTCCCACATGCCCAATCCAGCCCCTCACTTGCTCACCACCTTCCAACTTTGAGCCTACTCCACCATAAAGTCAGTGAGTCATAAAGTCAGACAGCACAGAAACAGTTCCTTTGGTCCAGCTCATCCATGCTGACCAGAGTTCCCAAATTAAACTAATTCCACTTGCCTGCCTTTGGCCCATATCCATCCAGACCTATCCAGTTCCTGGAGCTGTTCAAATGTCTTCTAAATGTTGGACCTATCTCTGCATTTACCACTTCCTCTGGCAGTTCATTCCAATGTTTTGGACAGTTACAACATGAAGCCCCAACTCCTGCACTCAGTGCTCTGACCAATGAAGGTACATGTGCCAAACGCCTTCAACACACTAGCTACTTGAGACAATGCTTTCAAGAATCTATGAGTCTGGACCCTCAGGGTCCTCAGTGTTCAATATCACTACCCAGTGCCTTACCATGAACTCTGTAAGACTCTATGAGCATGGACCCTCAGGGCCCTGTGTTCAATATTACTACCCAGTGCCTTACCATGAACTCTGTAAGACTCTATGAATCTGGACCCTCAGGGCCCTGTGTTCAACATCACTATCCAGTGCCCTACCATTAACTCTGTAAGTTGTGACCTGATTTGTCTTCTCAAAAAGCAACACATCGTATTCATTTAAATTACACTCCATCTGCCACTCCTCAGCCCATTGGCCCAGCTGATCAAGATCTCATTGTACGTTTAGATAACTTTCACTGCCAATTATACCACCAATGTTGGTGTTATGTGCAAACTTACAAACCATGTCCCAGTCAATGTTTTCATGGCTTCCAACCAATATTGTACCCTGTTTGCCTTTCTCCCACATAACCGGAGCATTTTTTTAAGGATTGAAGGAATCTATCTCCTTATTGAAATCATTTAATGTTTTGTCCTCAATCAATTTCTGTGGTGGAGAATTCCAAAGGTTCACCATTCTTTTGCTGGAGAGTAAACAATCAGGTTTAATATTATCGGTGTGTTGGGAAGACTGGTGAGCAGCAAGATTCATGATGATCCCATGAATGGAATGGCATTCTAGAGGGGCCGAGGGGCCTTCTTCAGCTTCCAGTTTGCATGCTGACATGTCGCTTCAGCAGCATGTTCCAAAACTGTGATCCTTGAGGATAAGGGCGCACATGCATGTAAATGCTTCACCTGAAAGCTCTCCTCCAAATTAGACTTCAACTTGACTCTCAATTATTTCTCTGCCGTTTCCTCTTCCTCAATCACAGCCATGGGACTCACTTCCTAACAGCGCTGTGAATGTGCTAATACCACACAAACTTCAGCAATTCAAATAGGCTGATGATAACTGGTTTCTCAAGGCGATATAAAAGGTCTGACACTTCCACCTGTCTAGAGATTCAAACAACCAGTGGAAGAATTGAAAATTATTTGAGGCACTTGTGTGTCTCCACAAGATGACATGGTTTCCTTTTGTGTGATTTGACTGTGTTTTCACTGAATGAACAGAGCTATTTCTTAATTATATAATAGGAATGAAGCTTCCCTCATTTTTAGCAGGGCAATCACACATTATATTTCTTTATTCCAGGGAAGTATAGTGTTAAATTAATGAAATATGATGATTGGGATGTTTCAATTGGAAATTGTCAGAGATTTAAAGTTTACTTTCATGAGAAATTAATTCCAGCCTCATTGTGTCACAGTACTCACAGGAATGTCTTTCAGAAATGGTGTCTCCCTTTGTTACGGGCAGTCCAATCAGTAAATCTGGGATAGTTTTTGCTTGTTAATCAAAGGTGTTAAAGAGTTTTAGCCAAAGGGAGACCTGTGGATTTAGCTCACAGATGCTCCATGATCTAAGTAAGTGGTGGAACAGCTCGAGGGGCTGAGTGCCCTTCTCTTGCTCCTACCTTCCTATCATTGTGTCATTCATTAAGCTAGCACTGGTGGTGAACACTTTTTATTAAAATATTTCAACAAATTAATTGTTTCACACATGCTGTAAAAAAACCTTCTGTTGATTATTTGGAACGGGATCATTGACATTCTCTATTTGAGTGATCAAAATAACTTCCACCCAATAACAGCCACTGCACTCTGGAGTGTGTTGTTACTTCATAATAGTTTCTTGTGAAACTAGAGCTCGAGATCAGGGCGATCAAATTCAATGGTTCTCTGATATTTAATATCTCTGAACATTCGCAATTTGTTCAAATGCATCTTTTCTCTGAAGAACGTGTTTCATCGAACACAACTTTTTTCAATGAAACAACAAACTTTAAAAGCTAGAAAACCAAAATAAAGACAGAAATTTCTGAAGAAACTCAGCAGGTCTAGCAGCTCCTGGGGAGAGAAGGCAAGGTTAACCTTTCGCATCCAGAGACCCCCGCCCCCCCTCTTCACCAAATTGTTTTCATGTTTTTGGCACAAGAGCTCACACCTGTTGAGATAAACAGTGATTACGTTGGCTTGACTCCTGTTGGAAAAATAATTCTTAGCAGAGGTACTGGATGGTCTGAGATAGCAATTGAAGACCAACTGAAAAGCTATCACCATCTGCAGCAAGTGTTGGATTTAGCGGAACTCCCAGCGTACTGAACAATCAAATTCAGCTCCAGCACTGGTTTAATATAAAGTAAACCAGCCTAAGCATAATCTCATCAAATATGCTTCGAAAATGATTCATTCTGGATTAGTTATAAATGATATTGTCATAACAGCAAGTCAAAAGCTGGGATTTCTTTGAGCACTTACTCCATTAACCCCATCTAGCGATGCTCAAAAGCTTGTGAACAAATATTGATCTGGAAAAAGCTGCTAACCACCAAATTTCTGTTTAATATCTAAGAGACACAAGTCAGGACAGCGATTGAATAGATTTCATTGGCCTCTGTGAGTGGAATTCCAACAAACACCCAGACATGTCAATCTGCTTTCTTGCACTGAAGTAACCTGATAAGAGATTGTGTTACATACCTCTCTAACAGGTTGTAAGTGAACACAGGCCACCTGGCACAGAATCATGGACTCTACTACAACATCACAACAGACCTGAACACAATGAGCTTGACACTATCACGGAGAACACAGCCCACATGTTTTGACAATACATAAACCATGTTAGTTATTATCACCTTCCAACAACCAGGGATTGTTCCAGAATGTTTGTACAATGAAAGTAACATTTCAACATATATCCAAGAATGCTTTGACAGCAGCTCCAAATTGTTCAAACTCTATGGGAACTACAGAGGAATAAATCTAGGAATTGCATTGCCATCAATTCACTGTCACTGGATTCCAACCTCGAACTCCCTTCCTCTTTCCCCTGTGAATGTTGCTGCACCAGACGGTCGACTTAGTTTGGAAAAGATTAAAATGTTTTGAAGTGTAATATGACCGTTGCCAGTGACATTAAAAGCTGATAATAGGTTTTCAAATAATAAGATGCAAAAAAATTCTGATTCTACATTGTGCCACGGAATATGTCCTGCATAACTGAGGCACAAAGAAAATATGCAGCAAATATCTCTTATTGCCAACAACCAATTTCAAAACTCTTGCTATCTGCCTTTTGTTCCTGAAACGTTCGTTCTGATTGGAACAACTTAGTCAGGGCTCTCAATTCTGGGGCACCTAATCGAATATTGTATTTCTGGCAGATAAAAGTGGTTTTGAAGCGCGAGATGAAATTGAACTGTCTGAGATTCAGGTATCCGAACTGGACAATTTACAAATGGTCAGGACCATTGACAAGTTAGTCAGACATAGCACTGAAACAAACTGCACAACAGACTTAATCCTAGAGGATACATTGCTCAACTCCTCACGTCAAATATATTCACTGTAATTGAACATTCATCAGAGGAACTAACCAGAGGATTAATGTGAACAAGAATGTGTTCACAATGAACATAAATAACCACTGAGTTAATAAACTTAATAAGTCATTGTATTTAACAAAATTATTGAGGTGGGAAATATCGCCAATTAAAGCACAGATCCGGAGGAAATGGATTATTCTCTAAATTGTTTTTACATATTCTTAAAACGTTCCTTGAACTGTGGAGATTTTGCATGCACTGCATAAAGTCAATACTGCATTCCAGTGTGGAAAGCATTTCTGTTGAAGGAATTAGGGCAAGGTCATTTTTTTGTTAACTGCTTTTAATGAACTAAAATGTTTAAAAAGGTATGAATTGAAAATATGCTTCTGTCTGGAGTTGCCCGCTTTAGCGGATGTCTAAGTAAATGTGGGCACTGCTGCCTCACAGATCCAGGTACCCAGGCTCGGTTCCAGCCTCGGGTGACTGCCTATGTGGAGTTTACACAATCTCCCCTGTGTCTGTGTGGGTTTCCTCCCACAATCCAAAGATGTGCAGGTCAGGTGAACTGGTCATGCTGTATCGTCCATAGTGTTAGGTGCATTAGTCAGGGGTAAATATAGGGTAGGGGAATGGGTCTGGGTGGGTTACTCTTCAGAGGGTCGGTGTCGACTTGTTGGGCCAAATGGCCCGATACATACTGCAGGAAATCTAATCTAAATGATTGTCACACTTAACTAATGTGAGCAGATTCCTTCCGATCGCGACATTGCAATAAATCGGTCAAGTATATTAATTAAAATAAATATTACTCTATTTTCAGTGTCTGAATAAACCATGTGCTCTGTTATCCTCTAGTTCATGTCTTCTGCAAATTTGTGAACACTGCATCCGTCTGAACACATCGATGTAAAATGAATTCTCTGCGTTTGCAGCAAGCACTCCCATGGTTTTAAGAGTAGGGTTCCTACAGTATAGAAACAGGCCATTTGGCCCAACAATTCCACACTGACCCTCTGAACAATAAGTAGTCCAGCCAGGCTCATTCCCCCTAATTTATATTTACCCCTGACTAATGCACCCTAACCGACACATCCCTGAACACTACCTGCACTCTTTTGGACTGTGGTAGGAAACCAGAGTGCCCGAAGGAAACCCACGCAGACACAGGGAGAATGTGCAAACTCCACACAGGCAGTCACCCGAGGGTGGGATCGAATTTGGGACCCTGGCACTGTGAGGCAGCAGTGCCAACCACTGAGCCACCTTGCTGCCCTGCGAGGTCATGAATGGATTATTTTAATTAATTCGAAATTTGGCCTTGGTCACATAATTCACTATAGCAGTTGCTCCGAAAGAATGACTCTTCAGTTGATATTTTGTTGTAAAATGTAACTATTTATTTAAAATGCACAGATTGGGAACACCTAAAGCACTGTGCAGATTAAATAATTCAGTTAATGTTTTATTTTATCCAGTAAATCCAGTTTAATTAGGGACATAACAATTAATTAACTCAAGTTACGTGTGAAACTGATCAAAGCAGTGAAACTGACCTGTTCTTCATAGAATTGAGCAGAATTTCCAAATGGTCTTTGCCAATGATCTTTTCCAGCCAGAAAAATATGTATGTAGTGTACAGCGGAATTGAAAGGTGTGTGTTGATCAATTATAACACAGTCATGGCATTTTTGCTCAAGAGCAAGAACTATTAGAACATTAGACTTTTGGAATTCTATTTATATTTCTCTATGACTTGTAAACTGTTAAAAAACACACCTTGTGATTGAACTAGATAGTGGAGTTCTGAATTTGGATTGTAAAGCATGGATTAGATTAATCCTTAATTATTACTTTTAAGTAAAAATGGCGCCCGAAGGTATCTGTTTTCCCTTCATTTCTAAAACCTTTGCGATTTGCCTTTCACTTAATATTAGGCTTTATGAAATTTCACCTCGCATGCTGATTGCATTGAATGAGGAACCTGGAGCGGTTCACTGTCACCAACCGTGTTAACATTGCAAAAACAATGTAGAAACCAGAAACGGTTTCCCAAATATAACACATTTAATGTTACCCAAGCACAGTCCCTCCTCAACAGGTCAATGATCACCAGATAACAACACGGTGTGTTTGCAGCAGAACTAGCTCTGCAAACATTTTCAACAGAACCAAGAACATGATGTAACCTCACAAAAAAAACAAATTGAAGTCTAACAAAGCTGCTCAGAATCCAGCAAACTAATGATTAAATTGAATAGAAATAGCAAGTCATAACAGCAGCCTTGTTTGTGAGGGGACTTAACACTTAAAGCTGTAACGTTTCTGGCAACAGTTCAATTTATTTCCAACCTGTACACCCTTCTTGATCGTGACAATCTTGTGCAGCGCACAGTAGAGCGGTTGAAGGCATATATTGATTAATCACTTCATGGTCAAAACAAAATTACTGAATGGACAAATATTACCACATTATAATTTTAAGTTAGTTTCAATTACATAATCTGATCAATTCTGCAGTTTCAGATTTTAGTCCCAAATTTTATTTTGAATGAGGCTACTCAAAACAAAATTCAGTTAGTTTACAATTAGAACTGAGTTTTTTTTTTAAAGTCAATGCATTAAAAACTCGTTTTTTTTTTCATTTCTCACACTTCCGGGTTTCTGCCTTAAGTTGTTTTTCAGACCGTTACAAATGGATGTAATGTTTTCAATCAAGCAGAGAAAAATGTGTCATATAAGTTTAACAAATGCAGAAATGATTCATGAAAAACCAAAGAACTTCACAAATATTGGTAATGAAAAGTAATTCAGAGAGTCAATCTCCTCACCAGAGAGAAAACACCGATTACAGAAAGCATGAAAACGCTGATCAATTTCACAAACTGAATAAGATCCAATCAACTCAATTCAACAGAATCAAGGAAAATAAAACCAGAATCCAATCAACTCAAAACAACAGATTTGAATGAAACATAATCAGAATCCAAACAATTCAATTCAACAGAATCAAATAAACAATTTCAAAAGCCAATCAACACAATTCAACAAAACCAAGTAAAACCAAAGTCAGAATCCAATCAACACAGTTCAAACCGAACCAACTAAAACAAAGCCAAAATCCAATCAACTCAATTCAACAGAATCAAGTAAAACAAACTCAGAATCTCATCAACAGAATGCAATATAGCACCGCAAGAAAATTTTATGACAGTTTCTAACCTGCTTGTCATCAACTAATTAACAAAATAAATGCGAAAATATAATCAGGGTAAGAACATATATTCACGAAGTGAATAATGATATTTTAGCATATTTTAATCATGTTTAGTAATATCTCGAACATCTTTGAATTCTTAGCGTTTGTTGTTGATAATAAAACTCACAGTCAGGGTGTCACTGACATTTAACATTATTTATAGCTGACTGATTAAGAGACATTAGGCGTTTCAAGTAACCCAGCCACACAGAATGCCCATCTGATCAAAAAAAGCGATACAACGAGTAACTGACTCCATCATCCCCATTGTAACTATTTGCTGAGCCTTAACTGAAGTCTGTAATCAGTCTGGACAAAAATCAATCCGAACCAAACCAAACGCAGCACAGAATCTGAGTTTCATTTAATTTAGAAATTAGTCACATGAATAGAAAGTTTTTAAAAAGTCACTAAGAAAGTTCAAGGGTCTTACCTGAAGTCACTGTCACCATGGTCCCTTGGCCCCAGTATTCAAGATAGTCACAGTGTTACATTCTCTGGACTGGGTCACACAATAACTAGCTCTGTATAAAACAAATCAAAAATCTGCCATCATTTTAAATTTTCAGAACCACAGACAAAATAAAGTCACGATAAATCTTCATCACATAATTGTGCTAGTGAATTCTGATCATTCTTGATAAACTTTAATACTGTTTTATACTTCACAGAGTAACACATGAGCTGATTCTCAAAATCCCCAACTGATGTATCGATAATTACCCAACACTTTTACAAATTAAATAGTGATACTGGCATTAAACCGCACAGAACTAATACTGCACTGCAAGTTAAGACGGTTTGTAGAAGTAATCACTGACTAGTTTCAAACAATGGAGGCTGAATAGATTTTTGTATTGGTCATAATTGCAGTGTCACTCCAGTTATATCACTGTGAGATACGTTGTGTCAAATACTATGACAGACTGTAAACTGTAAAATGCAGAGAATTTCTTCACTTCCTGGAAAGCAGTAATTCAGACCCATCTAAAAATGATTCAGTGTGTTATTTCAGCTTTTACGATCCATTGTATTTTGAAAGCTTGGAATACTTTTCCAGGTTTGGTCTGCATTTAACTTGACAATCAACACGAAGAAGGTAGAAAAAATTATACATTTGTACAAACTAGCACTACTGGATTGCGTTTAAATTGCATCTCACATTATTTCTCGCTCCTGCCATGGTAGAAATCACCAATTTGAGATAAACACTTGTCAGTGGTTATTGTATGAGGATGTCGCTGTGCACAACACTGTGACCCACTGTAGTATCACAATGATGTAGACCAGTACACTCATTCTCTGTTCTTTACTCCAGGTCTCAATTTTCATTTGAAAGAGCCATTTAGTACTGATCATGTTTAGAATTAATGCCATAGTTGACATAACAATGAGCAGTGATTTCCTGAGCTGTCAGATATATTAAAACGAACATTTTGTCCGAGCATTTAATTGATGGAAGTGTTAGCAGTACATATGACATGCCCAAAACATTGTCCCATTGTGTCAGCAGTTTGCTAGTTTAAATAGTACATTTCCTCTTTGATAGTTTTGTAAGAGGCAGCCTGAGGTCTGCTTCAGATCGCAGTTGGTATAATTGCATTTAAAACTCGTACTGACCGTCAGTTTATGATGGAATTGACAAAATGTTCCCTCGAGCTGTTTTTGAACGGGTCCAGCCCTGGTTCCTCTCGCTGTGGTCTCTTGCACAGTAATAGATGGCGGTGTCTTCGATCTTCAGGTTCCCCATGTCCAACGCGAAAATGTTGTTTGAAGTGTCTTTGGACGCAGTAAATCGACCCTTAACCGCTGGTGCATAGTTATTGTTGGATGAACTATAGTAGCGAACCAGCCACTCCAGACCCTGTCCGGGAACCTGTCGGACCCAGTGCATGCTGTAGCTGCCAAGATCGAACCCGCTGGTTTTACAGGTCAGTTTCAGGCTGCCTGCGGGACGGCCAGTCTCTGCCTCTGGCTGGGTCAAAACAACCTCCGACTGGACACCTTTAAAAAGAAAACAAATAAACCATGAGCATTAATGTTGGTGAAATGATGGCTGAGTCTTTTACATTCCTGCCGTAGACTAACATTGAGACAGTCACAAAGAGAGACTTGAACAACAAACACTCACATGATAAGAAAGTCAGTAACAAACTGAGAAAAAGTGTCGACACAATCATTCTGATAACTTGTGGGAAGCGGTTCTGCTAAGATCTTTCTAAACAGATCCGACCCAGGAGTGTTGAATAATGGTCCAGTGCCCAGGATTTATATGGCCATCGGAAGGGGCAGGCTTACAGCTTCCGCATGTTGGTTTCCTGCTGGAGGCTGAGACTGGATCCTGGTATCAGCTTGGACAGCCCGAACACATTGGATCATGTCTTTACATGAGGTTCTGCTTAAACATGGACACATACACATCTTGGGATATTTGTTTTGCTGAACAGCTTCTTTGGAAGTAAATTTGAGTAGCTTCAGGTCTGTTTCACATGATAGTTGCATGTATTTTGTTTAAAAAAAACAAATTCAACTGGAAGTTAGCTCCATTTATTTCTACATTCATTCACAAGCAGATAAAACTAAAATTAAAGTTCAAACATATAACTAGCTAATAAAACAGCTGAGCTTTTCTTCCCTGGATACTGCAAGTCTCTGTCGCACTCAAAATAACATGTAATTCATACTAAACATTTCAAAATTCAATTTAGGCAACTGAATACAGAGCGTGTCCAAAGTGATTATATTAAGAATATTCAATTAGAAGTTAACTCCCTTTAATCCTACATTCCACCACAAGCAGATAAAGCTAAAAAGAACTTCAATAATATTATTAGCCAACAAAATGAATGACTTTATTTTTGCTGTCACTCAAAGTCTCTCTCACATTACAAAATAACATACCATTTCTAATCTGCGTTTCTAAATTCAGTTTCGGCAACCTAATATGGAGCATGTCTAAAGTGATTATGTTCAGAATGTGAGTGTATGTCACTAAACAGTTTGGACCCGGAGATGAGAAGCACCTCCTTACATTGCAGAATGTCTCTCCCTGCATCTATTTTTTCAAATTGCTCCGACACTAAAATGCACAGTAAAGGAAAGCTGTGTGCCTGAGAAACAAAATGTGAGTCCGCAGTGATACATAACACCGAGGTAAACTTTTAAAAGAGCATCTAATGAACTAGAACAAGACATTCCATAACTTTTTTTTAAAATCCTCAACGTCTAAACCATTGCAGGTAACAGTCTGGGTACATCAGGAATGTTTGGTTAAGTTAGAGAGTATTACAGTAATAATTACCACGAATGTAGGTTATAAACGGTACATTTCTCTGCTCACTGATAGCTCTGACAGGGCAGTTAACTCATAAAAATCAGCAAAAATTCGCTGTTACACTACACCAGTGTTAACCATGTATAAAGGGCCCACTCAGTTTTAATGAGATACATGAATCAGAGAATGGTGTAACAAGTGATGTGAGTTTGAACCAATTCAATTTTGTTAATTTACTTTGAGATGATAACAAATGTTACTTCAATGTGGGATTTTGGATCCATTAACTTCATTTTCAGGAGCTTTAAAGATACTCAATAAACAGACTGAACTAACCAGAACGTCACTGCATTCAATGTCCTGTTTTCTGATAGTCATACAGTGAATGCTGTATTCAGTGACTTTCCTTTTTAAAGAAGAAATACCAAGTGAAATGCATCCATTGTGAGTAAATGGGAAAATATAATTTGTTTGGTAGGATTTTACTTTAGTTGATTCATTTTCCCTTTAATCGGCCAGATCCAATAGTTGGCAGCAATTAAGCTGACTGCAGAAAAGGTCCTTGAGTTCCCAGTTTCATTTACTGGAAGCAGGTGGAGTTTCTGCAGTGGATCAAAGATATTTTGTCTCACGGTTGACTAGTTGGTGGAAAGCCAACTGCAAACTATAACCACCGCCTCCGCAGAAACAAAACGACTCAGCAACAATGCTGGAGAAAAGTTTATTTTCAGTTGTGTAACTTGGAGAACTAGTCACTCCTCTCATTGAAGGAAATATTCGCAGAGTCTCAGACACAACCTTAACATCAACAGTTCATTCAAGGATCACTACAGCACTGTTTAGTATTGAGAAAAACTGATCAATAGTCATAGAGTCATGTAGTGATACAGCATGGTTACAGACCCTTCGGTCCAACCAGTCCATGCCAGTCCTAATCCCAAACTAAACTAATCCCACCTGTGTGGACTTGGCCCATATCCATCCAAACATTTGATATTCATTTACTTATCCAAATGTCTTCTAAAGGTTGTAAGTATCCACCACCAAATCATCCCACACACAAACCATTCTCTGTGTCTCTGATAACCTTTTTAAAATGTTTCTCCTCTCATTGGAAAAGCATGTTCCCTATTGGTGAAATCCCCCACCATAGGGAAAATACACCAATGTCTGGGTCAAAAATTGAAAACAATCCCAGCTCCAAACATTTACAAAATATCACTGTGCATCTTCCTCGAATCCAAAAAAGATTGTCCCCTTTGATCAATGATTTATAAAATTTACTCGCGTATCTACTGTGATAGACATTTTCAAATAACTTCTTAGGTGCAAATTTTTTTCACATCAATCGGATTAAAGTAACGTTTCGTGCGCTACCCCCACACACAAAAAAAACAAGTTTGTTAACACGAATTGCTCTGAGGAAGTCTACGATGGATTCTTTTATCAAACAAAATCATTTCCAATGTTGTGAGAGCTCGTCTATCTTCTGTGCAATGGTCTGAATTTTAATTTGTGTCTGACTGCAGATGAAATTGGCTGATCTGGGTAAAAGTACAGTTTGTGCCTTTCGCATTGTGAATGTATATTGCTGACTTTAGTTGAATAAAGAGATGTTGTTCCAGCATCGTCTGGCACCATTAATTAGACCATTAATTTCCACATCACTAACCGTAGGGTCAGGTGTAGTTTATTGATATGTGATATTTTTGAAACGAAAGCTTCGTACATTCCCAGTATGAATCATGTCAATTAGAGCCATTCATCTTTCCACTCATGGCTTTATAAACTTATATGAGGTCACCCCCCCACCCCGCCGAACTCTCACCCTCCAGTGACAAAAGTTACAGTCTATCTGGATTTCCAACGGTGACTCTGTTCCCTCACATTCTGCTGTGAAAGATCCTTCTGCCACCCCAGATCCACAGACAGTGTCCCTTGTTACTAGTTCAAAGAAATGAAAGGAACTTCTCCCACCATATTGTTCAATTTTAGTTGGCTTCAAACACTATCACAAATAAATGTTCATGTCATTGCTGATTTTTGGGAGAATTCCGTGTACACATTATCTGCTGAAATACCTGTAGTACCATCCTGAATCTGGTTCGCAGATTCATCTGTTGCTCACAAACGCATCCAGACATCAGGGAATAGTGAACATCGCCCACCCCCACCCCTCCACCCTTCCCCTCTGTACTTTGCACTTTGTGAAATCCGTGTTGTCAATAATCAGTTAAAAGAAAGTTTTGAAAAAACTTCCTTAATTCATGTTGCTGATCTTGGCTGAATAAAGGTATGTTGCTGTCAGCATTTCTGGGGAACATGTCTGCATTTTTTCATGTCAGTTGACAGTGATATTAAGTCAAGAATAGTCAAAATGTCCAGAGGAACAACGTTTAGAAATGGGCCTATTAGCTCCTCAGGGCTGTACCAACTGTTTGAATATTGATACAGTTCTCCCTACGTTTTCCCCATAAGACAGGATTTACAGCATTGGAGATCATATCGATGTTGATAATGGATGAGACCCTACACAATGTTCCCGAATGTTTACAGTGCTATCACCTGCAGGGTTATGGACAACATGCTATAAATGGGGTGTTGGCTGGAAGGCTCTATCTTCACGTGATACAGGTGCGATGGGCGAAGTGATCTCTCTGTCGTGAAAACATCCTACTACTCGAAATTCATCTTTCCTACTTTGTCTCCAGGATGTTGCCTGGAATGGAGAATAGGTCGCACGAGGATAGGTTGAGAGTGCTAGGCCTTTTCTCATTGGAAAGGCGAAGGAAGAGGGGTGACTTGATAGAGGTTTATAAGATGATCAGGGGAATAGATAGAGTAGACAGTCAGAGAGTTTTTCCCCGAGTACAACAGAGTGTTACAAGGGGACATAAATTTAAGGTGAAGGGTGGAAGGTATAGGGGGGATGTTAGGGGTATGTTCTTTACCCAGAGAGTGGTGGGGGCATGGAATGTGCTGCCTGTGGGAGTGGCAGAGTCAGAATCATTGGTGACCTTTAAGCGGCAATTGGATAGGTACATGGATAGGTGCTTAAGCTAGGACAAATGTTCGGCACAACATCGTGGGCCAAAGGGCCTGTTCTGTGCTGTATTGTTCTATGTTCTATGTCTCGTTCAGAGGCTCCACTTCACATGATTCATACCGGAAATATTCCAAGCATTCGTTTCAATGAGATCAATACACCCCACCTGATAGTCTGGCTAGTGATGTGAAAATTAATGGTCTAATTAATGGTGCCAGACGATGCCTGGGACAACATCACGTTATTCAACTAAAGTCAGCAATATACATTAACAACGTGAAAGGCACAAACTGTACTTTTACCCAGATCAGCCAGTTTCATCTGCAGTCAGACACAAAATTCAGACCATTGCACAGAAGATAGACGAGCCCTCACAACATTGGAAATGATTTTGTTTGATAAAACAGTCCATCATAGACTTGCTGAGAGCAACTCGTGAATACTGCTTGATTTCTTTTTGTGTGGGGTAACACATGAAATGTTACTGTATTCCGACTGATGTGAACCATTTGCACTTCAAGTTATTTGAAAACGTCCTTCACAACAGATATGTTAGTAAATTTTAGAAATCATTGATCAAAGGGACAATTTTTTTTGGATTCCAGGAAGATCCATAGTGATATTTTGTAAATGTTTGGAGCTGTGATTGCTTTAAATATTTAACTAAGACATTGGCATACAGTGCACAACTTCACAATTTGCTGTAACATGAAACTCGCAACCACTGTGAACCTGGAAGGCGATGGTTCAGAATTTAACAAGGACCTCGCAAGGTTCGTGGAATGGACCAACAAATGATTCATGAAATTTAACAAAGGCATTTCTGAAATGATTAATTTAGCTAGGAAGAAGGTCGAGACACAAATTCACATCTCTGTTTGCATTTCAATATACTATAAATTACTTTTCTATTATATCCTAAAATACTTGTGTCTTTGTTCATATTTAATACACTCTATCTTGTTCCGGAGCTAACACAGTTTCTTTATTTATTTCACTCAAGACTGTATGCTGTATTTTTGTCTCAGTATTGACCAAACTCGGTTTGGTGCCAGCTTATACCACTTGAGCTGCTTTTTCAGGAAGTGAATCTCTCCACCTGTTTTGTCAAAATAATCTGTTCATGCTTAGATCAAAATAAATCCTGTTAATATCATCCCAAATTCAGGCTCGGTTATTTTGTATTTATTCATTGGAAATGAACAGAATATGACTGGCCTGTTCTTGGTGGAGTGGGAGAGGGAGTTAAAGTGGTCAGCCACGGGGCCGTGGGGTTGGTTGGCACGGGTGTCCCAGAGATGTTCTCTGAAATGATCCGCAAGTTAGTGTCCTGTCTCCCTGATGTAGAGGAGACCACAGCAGGTGGAACAGACACAGTGGATGACATTTGTGGAAGTATAGATAAATTGCTCCGGGATGTGGTAGGATCATTTGGGGCCTTGTCGGAGGTGAGCGGGGAGGTGTGGGCTGGTGGAGGGGCATGGACCTGATGAGGGAGTCACGGAGGGAATGGTGTCTCCGGAATGCAGATAGGGGTAGGGAGGGAAATACACCCCGAGTGATGGGGTCTGTTTACAGGTGGTGGAAGCAGCGGAGGATGATATGATGCATGCAAGGTTGGTGCGGTGGAAGATGAGGGCCAGGAGGGCTCCCTGTTGCGATTGGAGGGTTGGGGTTCAAGGGCATCGTCGACCACATGGGAGGGGAAATTGCAGTCTTTGAAAAAGGAGGTTATCCGGGATGTTTTATGGTGGAACTGGTCCTCCTGGGAGCAGGTGCGGTGGAGGCAGAGGTATTGACAATAAGGGATGGCATTTTTACAGGAGGTTGGGTGGGAGGAGTGTAGCCCAGGTAGCTGTGGGAGTCAGTGGGCTTGCAGTAAATGTTTAGTCGGTCACTGGAGATAGAGGTGGAGAGGTCTAGGAAAGGGAGGGAGGTGTCCAAGATGGTCCCTGTGAAGTTTAGGTCAGGGTGGAAGGCTTTAGTAAAGTTGATGAACTGTTCAATCTCCTTGTGCTAGCATGAGGTGGCGTTGATACAGTCATCAATGTAGCGGTGGTAAAGATGGGCAATGGTACCAGTGTAGCTGTGGAAGATTGACTGTTCCACATATCTGACGAAGAGGCAGGCATAGCTGGGGTCCATACAGGTGTCCATGGCTACCCCTTTGGTTTGGAGGAAGTGGGAGGATTGAAAGGAAATGTAGTTGAGGTTGAGCATGTACTGCTTGGTTTGGCGTGACAGGAAGAAACGGAGGGCTTCGAGGCCGACATCATGGCGTTTGGATGTGTACGGGGCCTGGACATTCTGTTCTCTCTGGGGCTTATCAATAGGTTGCAGTTATTATGGAACTGAAAGTGCAATGGCTGGGAACTCGGAGAAACCAATGTTTAAGTCTTCTGCTTGAAGCACATTTTGACCAGAACATTTAAACACCACAAAGCTCACTGTAGGAAATGCCTGGGCTGCAACTTTTAATAATGTTTGAAACTTTGTTAAAAATAGGGATTTTTAGTCATAGTTTCTGAAATAATCAAGAAAAGAATTAACCGTTAGAACAAGCTCTTTCAAAGAGAGAGGATTTGCAAAGATTGAAACCATACAGTGCTGTGCTTTATTTGAATTCAATGTCGGTCAGAGTTCGATACAGCCCAGGTGATCTCTCCATATATTGGTTCTGTTAATCTGACACACCAACATACCTGTCTGTACAAAACTGTATTATTTGTTTAGTTGATCAAAATTTAGGAAACAGATCAAACAGAATGTATTCGGCTGGGAAGGTGATGGATACAGAAGACAGAATCAAAAACTGGGAACATTAAATCTGAAAAGAGAGTAACAAGTAGTACAAGATCAAAGACATGACAAGGTGCATGTCGATATGTCCCAGACGTTAGTGAATTGAATGAGCTTGTTAGATGGTCGAGAGACTCGTCCAATGATGTCCTGGAATCAGACCGCGAAACAGAGATCAAAAGGTCAATTTGCAAATGTCACTTCAATGTAATCACTTCATACTCTGTGTCCTGATATAGGCCACATTGGCAGATGTTTCCGCTAGATTGCATCCCACGGGTTTATTTTCTGATCAGAACGGAGATGTGTGGCTTACTGCTGGCACAGAGAAACAGGAAGTTGTGTGCCAGCTGAGAATGATACATCAGGCGTTACTTTCCGTATTATCAGCACAAAGTCTTCCTGCCTCTGAGGGGGAACACACACTGACAGTGTCAAGAACAAACGGACAGATTGCTGTTGGTTTCAACACTGTATTCAATTCCATTCCCATTTCCCAGAATGAAACAGAAGAGACACAAGATTATTTCAGCTAGAGTAAATTATCTGTCAGAGAGATAAGAAGAGTTGTCATCGGGTGAAAGGAGCTAAGTGACAATGTGTAGTTTCACTCATAAACCTATGTTTAAAAGTAGAAAGCTTGAGGGAAGTTAATAAGTAAATCTAAGAGACAGCATTCATTAAAAGTTGGAATTGTAAGGTTTAAGCAATAAAATTCAGCATGGCTTTGGTGGAAGTGATATCATATCGGAAGTGGTTGATTCTGTTTTCCGGAGAGGCAATGAGATGTAACATCGGGTGTAAAAAGTGGATGTAATGCTTCTAGACTTCAATCAGGTTTTTGACCAGATCTTGCATCTTTAATATGGTAAGGGTTCATGGGAGCTGGTGCAGTTTGGCAAATGATTCGAAGGTTTATTTGTTGGCAGAAGGTAATGGTCGAAGGTAGTCATTGTGAAGACATCTTGTGTCCAGTGGCTTACTACATGACTGGTTGCTGGATCCTTTGATGTTTGCAGCGTATATGAACGGTCTAGTCAAGAATGTAGCAATTTTCATCAAAAAGTTCAAAGATGAGGTGAAAAACGTTTGGTTTTGCAATTAGTGAGGAGGAAAGCCAGTGTGACATCGATGACCTTGTCTGTCGGAGAGAAGAATTGAAAACAGAACATTATATCCTAAAGTCTGTGAAGTAAAGTATTTTCGAGACTAACAATTTAAGCGAATATACGATGCATTGTTGGAATCTACACAATACAAAGGATAAGCAATCTTCTGTTGTGAATATCCACATTATGGAGTGGGGGTTGGAATTATAGTCTGGAGATATTGTGCCTAGACCATTCTTTCAGGAAACAGGGGTCTGAGCCCACAGTGCTGCCACATCAAGACATGAATTAAAGTTGATAATTAAACAACTCATTGAAGGAATAAGCTCCACAGATATTTCCTTGCTCTGCTTTGGAGAGCACAACACATCAGCACAAAAGTTAAGGCTGAAGCATTCACAGCAATCTTCAGCCAGAAGTGCCAATTGTGTGATCCATCTCGGCATTTTTCATAGATCACCAATATCACAGCTACCTGTCAGCAGGGAATTCGCCTCTCTCCATGTGAAATCAAGACACTGTTGGCCGGTGGGGGGGGGGGGGGGGGGGGGGGGGCAAGGGTTACTGCAAATGCTATGGAGCCTGACAAAATTCTGGCAATAATACTGATGACTTGTGCTAGCCAAGCAATCCCGGTACAGCTTAAACACTGGCATGGACAATGTGGAAAATAGGCCAGGCACGTCCTGTGCACAGAAAATAGGTCAAACCACCCTGGCGAATTACTGCCCCATCAGTCCATGCTCAATCATGAGTTAGGTGTAGGGAGGTGCTATCAAGCAGCACTAGCTCAGCAATAACCTGTGTAAATGTGGGTTACGCAGGGCCTCCTCAGCTCATGTCTGAATTACAGACTTGATTTAAACATGGACAAAGAACTGAATTCCAGAAATGAGGGGAGAGTGACAGCCCTTCACATTAAGGTCACATTCGACAGAGGGTGATATTATGGAGCCTCGCAAAACTGGGTTCAATGGGTATCAGGTGACAACCTCCCTGCTGCCTGCAGTCATACCTCACACATTGAAAGATGGCTTTGCTTGTTAGAGGGCAGTCGTCTCAGCCAAAGCAAATCCCTGTTGGAGTTCCTGAAGAAAGTGTCCTTGGCACAATCATGTTCAGCTGCTTCAGCAATGACCTTCCCTCCATCAGAAGGTCAGAAGTGAAATCTACATTAATCTCGCACTTTTTAGTGACTCCTCAGTCCACATTCAAACACAACAAAATTTGGACAATTTCCAGACTTGAGCTGACAAGTGGTACATAGCACTCACACCACAAAGCTGCGAGACAATGACCATTGACAATAAGAGACAACCTAACCAAAACCCCTTGACATTCAATAGTGTTACCATCACTGAATCCCTCACCATCGACACCCTGGGTTTTATTGTTCATTAGAAATTGAGCTGGACACTCCATATAAATACAATGGTTGTACGAGCAGGCCGGAGGCTAGGAATACTGCAGCGAGTAACTCACCCTCCTGACTCGCAAAGCCAATTGACTGTCTAAGAGACAGAGGTCAGGAGGCTAATAGCACAGCTCACCCCTTGACTGGATAGGAACAGCTTCAACTGCACTCAAGAAGCTTGGCATTTTCCAGGACAAAGCATCCCACTTGATCAGCAGCACATCCACAAGCGTCCATTGCCTCCAAATCTGATTCTTAGTACCTGCCATATGCACTATCTAAAATCCTACACTGCAGTAACTTAGCCACTTCCTGAGACAGTACCTTCCCACTACCACTTGCATCTCGAAGGACAGGAGCAGCAGATACATGGGAACAGCACCACTGTAAGCTCCTCTCTAAAACACTCGGCATCCTGACATGGAAATATGTCACCGATCCTTTACTGTAATTGGGTCAAAATCTGGAATTCCCTTCCTCAGGCCATTTTGGAACATGTTATTTCAGAAAGGCAGCTTACTGCCATCTGCTGAAGGACAACTACGGACAACTAAAAGCAACCACCATGTTTCAGGAGTCAATAAAAAAATCATTGAAGCTAACATGACAGTTTGATAAAGTGGTTGAGGAGGCATTATGAGTATGTAATAAGCAATCAAAAGGTTTGGAGTCAAGTTCCAGAATCAGTCCCTACCATGGTAGCTTCAATTAATAAAAGAGTATGAAATGAAAATGCTGGAATAATGAACGATAATCACAGACCTACCAAAGGTTTGAAGCATGTTACATGGTTCAGTATTGTCCTTCAGAGGAGGTCGTCTGACCTTCCTACCTGGCCTGCACTACCCGTTCAACAATAAGGTGATGGTCCTTTCCTGTGCCGAACCTGACTAAGAAACCCATCAGGAGAAAGTGAGGACTGCAGGTGCTGGAGATCAGAGTTGAGAGTGTAGTGCTGGAAAAGCACAGCAGATCAGGCAGCATCCGAGGAGCAGGAAAATCAACGTTCCAGGCATAACCCCTTCATCAGGTATCCTAATGAAGGCCTCATGCCCGAAACGTCGATTCTCCTGCTCCTCGGACGCTGCCTGACCTGCTGTACTTTTCCAGCACTACAGTCTCGACTGAGAAGCCATTTGGCTGTAATAAAGCTTCTTAAGAAAGATCAACCATAATTAGCCGAGTAAGATGGCAGGCCTTCAAAAAGGTAGCTGATGAGCACCTTCTTGGGATATGTGACTAACTTTTTCATAAGTCAGTGAAAAATTCAAAAAATGCAAATTATGGTGAGTCAGGCTCTTCAGACAGAGTCCGGTACACAGTTTAGATTGATGATTGGATGCAAAGTCTCCTGTGATGTTGCTGTGAACAGCAGGAGAGTTCTTGCCAGTATTGCACTCCAATATTTGTTCATGAGGTAAAGTGTCAGATTGATTGCATTTCTGTTTGTGACCGCTTTCTGTGCATTCCCAATGTTAGGATCACAGCGGTGACACCATGACACCAATATTCCCAAACTCCAGTTTGATGCTGAATGGACGGGGTTTGGAATACCATCGTTTGCCCAGGGTGAAATTTGAATTCAAAGAAAGTCTGGAATCGGAAAGAAAGCCAAATGGTGACCATGTCACCCGAGTCAATGGGAAAAATACAAAAACAGCTGGTTCACGAACGACAAGGCATCTGTCACCTTTCCATGGTCTGGCCGACATGAGATTCCAGACCCACTGTGTTCTGAAGTGGCTTTAGCAAGGTATTTAATGGGCAGTTGGGGATAGGGACTCATTGCTGACCCTTACCAGAAAGTGATACGTGTAACAAAACCTCACAACAACTATATCAATTAAATGTAATTGTTACGCAGTTCCTGATGTCATTTCAAGTATTTCATGTGAATATTCTAAAATGCACTTTGAGTGATGTTGCACTGTCTAAACGGACTACAATATAAATTAGTGGGACATTCAAAGTAGGAGAAAGTTAGGACTGCAGATGCTGGAGATCAGAGCTGAAAATGTGTTGCTGGAAAAGTGCAGCAGGTCAGGCAGCATCCAAGGAGCAGGAGAATCGACATTTCAGGCATAAGCAACACATTTTCAGCAGCGACATTCAGAGTAGATCCAGTTCAACATTGAAGTTTAATTGCAGAATTTCCAGCACTGAATATTTAACCTAAATAAAAGTTTTAAATTGTGTTTATCATTCAGAAATAAATAAAATCTTTTGCAATTCGTCTTCATAAATTGGTATTCACTTCTGAAAATGGTCACCATTCTTAAAATAAACTTGTTTCGATTTGAATCTTACCAACAAATCACTTCTTTCATCTGGCTTTGCTGTCACCATCACTTCATTGAAACCAATTAAGCATTTATGTAAATAAACACAGAAATAGAATTCTCAGAATAAATTACAGAACAACAAAACCGCAATTTATATTTCCCCACAAGCACAGCACACGAATTGTGGAAAAAATGCAAATAACTCAATGGATTCCAATACTAATTGATGTTAGGACTTTTTAATACATAATTTGTATAATTGTTGAATGACAGAGGTATCAATTGTCATGTTTAGTCAAAAAAAAACTATAATTAAGTGATACATTGGCACAGCTAATATTTCTGTCTCTTTTTCTCTCTTCCCCTCCTGCCTCCCCCATTTTCCTTTATATCTGATGCCTTGTTTTGCCTCTCCACAATCGGACAACGTTTTCCTTAATAACATGAAGCCAACACCTCACCAACATATGCTCTCAGCCAAATTCATCCATTTCTTTCGAGAGATTTGAGTCAGTCCAACCAGATTTTCTCAAAAATCTGTCTGAGTATTGAGTGATCTGGAAATGCTTGATCAGAAAGACTTTACTGTGATAGTGTTTTCATTGTAACTCAGCAGTATTATTCTTGGCTGAGGAATGTTTAATGGTTCAGTGCAATGCATATTTAGTCTATAATTAACTTTTACTGCACATCTCATGGAATGTTTAATATTGTAGAGGGTGATTTATTCTGTGTCGACTCTGTGTTGTACCTGCTCTGGGAGGGTTTTTTTTAGGGAATCCTGGATGCGGATCTATACTGTGTCTAAACCAAAATGTATTTGACATGTTTGCATTGGACAGCACAATATAGAGGGAGATTTACCCAGCACATTACATGAGCTGTACAATCACAGAAAGCATTTGATGTAGCCGTGTAAAGGGGCTTGAACTCCTACCCACTGTCATTCTGATTTTGAAATGCTTGATACCAGAATAAAAAGGGAACAACAAGATGCAACAAAACTTTGTTATACAAGTAGATTATCATCTACAGGCACAGACATACATACACACATAAGCAAATCGTCTATGAACAACCCTTGCAGTGTTTAATGGATAAGTGCAGAGAGACCTTTAATATGCAATGTGTGTATTCCATGCAAAGCATACCGACAATGCGTTTGATATGGTAGTTTAAATGTAGTTTTCATCTGTCTTTAACCTTTTCTTTAACCAGTGACAGCTGTGGTTGTGTTTGACAAATATTCAACAGAACTGGAGGAATTTAAATGCAGTCACTGCATTAGAGGCAGAATGCCATGCCATCAAACAGGGAGAAAGGCGATCCCTGTCTTTTTTCATGATGAGGAGGCATTGAAGCAGCTGGGCTTCAAACATGAAATGGAGGTTAATTGAAAGGAGGCCGAGATAATTCTGAAAAGACTAACTGAGAGCAAAGGTCAATGATAGAGAACCAGAAGCAGCCAGTTCAGCCAATGGGGTTTGGTCTTCCAAACAATGACATCATGGCTGAGCTGATAACCCTCACCTCCACTTTCCAGCGTTTTAACTGTCAGCATTGATTCAATTACCAATCAAAATCTGTCCATTTCCGCCTTCAAAATACTGAATGACCCAACCTCGACAGTTTTCTGTGGTAAAGAATTCCACAAATTCTCTACATTCTGGGAGACAAAATTCTCTTCTTCCCGAAATTTGTGACCTCTAATTCAGAGATTCTACTCCCTGGTCCGAAACTCTCCCACAAGGGGAAACAACATTTCTGCATTTACACCATCAAGTTTCCTGAAAATAATAGATGTTTCAGAATGTCAGTACTGAATCTTCTATGTTCTAATGAGTATAGGCCCAAACGACTCAATCTCTACTCTCAAGACAGTCCCTGCATCTTTAGGATCAGTCGACTGAACCTCGTGTGGATTGTCTCTCTGTCCAGTGTACCTTTTCTTTGTGATATGAGTCCCAAGAACAGGTCACAGTATTCCAGCTGTGGTAAGAAAACAGCTTCTTTTCAGTTTTAACAAACATTATAGTCATACAGATATCCAGCACAGAAACAGACCCTTCGGTCCAACTGCACTGACCAGATATCCCAATCTGACTGAGTACCATTTGCCAAACATTTGGCCAATCTTCCTCTAAATGGTACCTGTTCATACACCCATCCAGGTGCCTTTTAAATGCAGTAATTGAACGCGCCTCCACCACTACCACTGGCAGCTTTTCCCACATACACGTGAAAAGGTTACCCCTCAGGTTCTTTTCAAACGTATCTCCTCTCACGTTAAACCGCTGTCCTCTCGTTTTGGACTCTCCCGCTCGAGGTAAAAGGCCTTGGCTATTCACCATATCAATGCCCTGCATGATTTTATAAGTCTTGTTCAGACTACTCCTTAGCCTCCTTTTCTCTCACTGCAGGGAAAAGAGAAGCCCCAGCCTATTCAGCCTCAGCTTATACCTTAAACACTCCAGTTCCAGCATCATTCTTGGAAATCTTTTCTACACCCTCTTAAGTTTCACAAAATTCTTCACAGAAACGGTCAGCCAGATTTGTCTATAATAATTCTAAATGTGGCCTCACAAATGTTCTGTACAGCTGAGACATGACATCTCGACTCCTACACTTAACATTATGACCAATGAATGAAAGCGTGCCAAACACCTTCCCCATCCTGTCTCCCTGCAACTCCACTTTCAAGGAATGATGCATCTGCACCCTTTGGTTTCTTTGCTCAGCAACACTCCCCAAGGCCCAGCCATTAATTGTAATAGTCCTGCCCTGGTTTGCCTTACAAAAATGCAACATCTACATTTATTTAATGAATCATGGGTTCATGAAAGGCAAGTCATCTTTAACTGATTTATTGGAATTCTTTGAGGTTGTAATGAGCATGGTAGACAATGGGGAACTGGTGAACGTGGTGTATCTGGATTTCCAAAAGGCATTCAGCAAGGTGCTGCACAAAAGGCTGCTGCATAAGATAAAGATGCACAGTATTACGGGCAATGTATTAGCATGGACAAAAGAATGGTTAACTAACAGAACCCAAAAATTGGGGATAAATGGGTGTTTTTCTGGTTGACACTCAGTGGCTAGTGATGTGTCTCAGGGATCAGTGTTGAGAATGCAACTGTTTACAATTGTTAGGACTGCAATTGTTTACAATTCAGGGAGATTGATTCAAGTTAGAGACCAAGTGTAGTGTGTTGTAGTTCGCAGAAGCCACTTAAATGAGTGATGGAGCAAAGTGTGCAGGAGGATATAGACAGGTAAAGGGAGTGGGCAAGGATCTGGCAGATGGAGTACAATGTTAGTAAACATGAGGTCATCCATTTTGGTAGGAATAATAACAAAGTGGTCTACTTTAAAATGGTGAAATATTACAGAATGCTGCTGTGTAGGGGGACCTGGGTGTTCCTGTGCATAAAACACAAAAGTCTGGTTTGCAAGTCCAGTAGCTAACTAGAAAGACAAATGGAATAATGTCCTTCATTGCCAGTGGATAGAGGTTAAAATTCGGACTTTCTGCTGCATCTGTATGGGGCGCTGGTGTGGCCACGCCTGGAGTACTCTGTACACTTTTCATCGCCTTACATGAGATGGCACTGGAGTGGGGTTTGCAGAGGAGTTTGACTACATTGATTCTGGAAATGAGGGGGTTGGCTTATAAGCAGACTGGGATTATACTCATTGGAATTCAGAAGAATGAGGGAGGGGATTGTAAAATTATAAATGCGATAGATAAGGCAGAAGCAGGGAGGCTCAAAGTTTGTGAGAAGATTTGTAGCTCGGGTGCACGTTGTTGTGGTTCTGTTCGCCGAGCTGGGAATTTGTGTTGCAGACGTTTCGTCCCCTGTCTAGGTGACATCCTCAGGGCTTGGGAGCCTCCTGTGAAGCGCTTCTGCGATGTTTCCTCTGGCATTTATAGTGGTTTGTATCTGCCGCTTCCGGTTGTCAGTTCCAGCTGTCCGCTGCAGTGGCCGGTCTATTGGGTCCAGGTCGATGTGCTTATTGATTGAATCTGTCGATGAATGCCATGCCTCTAGGAATTCCCTGGCTGTTCTCTGTTTGGCTTGTCCCAATAGTAGTGTTGTCCCAGTCGAACTCATGTTGCTTGTCATCTGCGTGTGTGGCTACTAAGGATAGCTGGTCAAGCCAACGTCTCCACTCAAAGGGTTGTGAATCTCTGGAATCCCCTGCCTAGTGAAGCAGCTGAGGCTAACCTGTTGAATGATTTCAAGGTGAAGATAGATTTGTGAACAGTAAAGGAATGAAGGGTTATAATGAGCAGTGGGTAAGTGGAGTCTCAGTCCATTGAAGGATGATCCACGATATTATTGAAAGGCAGAGCTGACTCATGGAGTCAGATGGCCTACTCCTGATTATATTTCTTATGTTCGGATGTTGTTATGTTTTAACAGGCCTCCAATTCAAAAAATAATGTTCTCTAACTACTAAATAAAAACGGAAAGAACTGTGGATGCTGTGTATCAGAAACAAAAGCAGAAACTGCTGGAAATGCTCAGAAGCTCTGGCAGCATCTCTGGTGTGAAAGGGGCACCAGTTTACGGTTCCCTTGTTTTTCCATACAACTTTCTCCAATAATGCTGCCACATTAGTCACTCTCCAGTCTTCTTGCATCTCATCTATGATTATCAACGATACAAATATCTCAGCAAGGGGTCCAGGAATCTCTTCCCTAACTTCCCACAAAGTTCTGGGAAATACCTAATCAGGTCTCCAGGATTTATTTCCATTTTTCTACTTTAAGACCTCTGACACCTCCTTTTCTGTAAAATAAACTCATTTTAAGATCACATTATTTATTTCCCAAGTTTCTTAGCTTCCATGCTCCTGTCTACTGTAAATATTGATGCAAAATATTTGCTTAGTGTCTCTGCCATCTCCTGTGGTGACATGCAGGAAAGCCATGTTGATCTTTAAGGCCTGTATTCTCTCCTTAGTTATTCTTTTAACCTTAAAATAATTTTAGAATCTTTTCGGATTCTCCTTAATTCTATTTGCCAAAGCAATTTTATGTCCCATTTTTTCCCTGATGATTTCCTGTTTAAGTATACTCCTACTGCCCTTATACCCTTCTCAGGATCACTCAATCCCAGCTGTCTATATCTGATGAATGCTCCCTTCTTTTTCTGGACAGGAGTTGCAATTTCCCTCATCATTGAGCTTTTCCCACGCCTTGCCCTCCACACAAACAGAAACATACCATCACTGAACTCTCATTGTCTCATTCTTAAAGGCCTCCCACTTGTCAGCCATCCCTTTACCTGTGAATAACCTCCCCCAACCAACTTCTCAAAGTCTAATACCATCGAAACTGGCCACACTCTAATTTGAAACTTTCATTTTTAAATCAATGTTATCCTTTCTCATCATTATTATTAAACCAATAGAATTATGATCACTTTCCCTGAAGCCTGCCCCTATGGACACCTCAGTCACTTGCCCTGCCTTGGTTCCCAACAGAAGGTCAAGTATTGCGAACTGTCTCGTAGGTGCATCCACATATTGAATAACAACGTTTTCTTGTACACACTTAACCAATTTCTCCACATTCCAAGATCTTAACACTACCTCAAACTCTGTTTGGAAAGTTAAAATTCCCTACCATTATTCTTTTTTCTTACAAATAGCATAATCGCTTCAAAATTTCCCACTGACTATTAGGAGGCCCATTTTACAATCCCAGCAAGGTCATCACCTCTTTCTTATTTTTAAGTTTCATCCATATAACTTCACTGGGCAGTCTCCAAGAAACATCCTCTCTACATCCAGCTGTAATGTTCTTTCTAACCAAAAACACCACTTCATCTCCTGTCTTGCTCCTCTGTCTATATATTCTATAGCATCTATCTCCTGGAACATTAAGCTGCCAGTCCTGCTCACCCCTGAGCCACATTTCTGTAATGGTAATGATATCCTTGTCCCACATTCCCATCTATTCCCCATGTTCATCTGTCTCACATGTGAGGCCTCTTGCATCGAAGTAAATGCAGTTTCGCAGTCTTACCTCGCTCTTGCCAAACTGTTGTCTGCCTTGACCCCTAGAATTGCTCACCGCATCTCACCTCAAACATTTCTCTTTTCTCACTATCTTGTTGGTTCCCACCATCCCCCTTACTAGTTTAAAACTTTCAGCATACTGCTAGCAAATTTCCCCACAAGAATATCGGTCCCCTTCCAATTCCGGTCCCTCTTATACAGGTCATTTCTATCCCTGAAGAGATCCCAGTTATTGAAAAATGGGAATCCTAATCCCTGCAGCAGCTCCTCAGCCACACATTAGCTGCTCTATCTGACTGTTCCTAATCTCAATATTCCATTAGTTTTTAAACAAACCCCAACATGACATTTGCCATCCTTATTGACAGTTGAAATTAAAAGCTAACTTTTTGTGGTTCGGAGATGCTGACTCCTTGTAGATTCTGAATTCAATCTCTATCTTGCCCGTTAAAATGCATAACTTCACTGTTTATGTCTGTTCTCATTTATTTAATCCACATTACATTATTATGCAAAGCTCCTTGTTCACTCTCTTGTCCTATCTGTATCTCTTCCCAACTTCTTTTTGTGTCATACTCACCACTTGTCTCTGCTCCAATTTTTGAGTCATTCGCAAACTTCCCTACAATATACTCACTTTCCTCATCTAAGTCATCAAAATACTTTGTAAATTTTTTTTGTCCCCAGAACAGATTTATGTGGTACTCCACAGATTGACATTCTGTAAAATAAAATTCTTAATCAAACTTTTCTGATTGGGATTTCAAAGATCCTCTCTCCATGTTAATACAGTACCTCCAAAGCCAAGGCTCCTATCTTATTCAGTAATCTTATGCATGGGTGCTATCAAACACCTTCAGAAAATCAAAACATATTACAATCACGGTTTCCTCCATTTTCTCCAAGAATTCCGATACTTTTTTCAGGCAAGATTTCCATTTTATAAAGCCATTCTCAGTTTTCTGCTGTAACATCCTTTTTTAAACACTCGACCATTTTTTTCAATAAATGATGTTAAACTAAGTAGCCTCAGTCAATCTTTTGTGTGCCTTAACGTTTTGTGAGTGAAGGTGTTGGGTGAAGGGTCTACTATCAGCCCTCACTTCCAACTGCTGGAGAAGCACTGTCATCTACTGTGAAAAACTCAACAAAATGTATCTATGTTCATTTACTGAGAAAACAATTCCACAAATGTTCTAGCTCACCGCCTTCTGCTGGCGCTCCCAGATTTTACGAAGCAATTCACTGAAAGTTGACAAGGCTAATTAGCATCAAACCAAGATCAATATTTGAGCAGAAATATCTCAATTCCTGGTCACGTATTTTTGCTCATCTCTTTTTAGGACATTAGCTTCGACAATGTGGAGTCTGTGTGGGTGGAGCTATGAAATACCAAAGGACAAAAACATTAGTGGGTGTCATACAGAGACGCCCAGACTGCAGTGGTCATGTTGGAATAGTATTAAACAGGAAATTCGACGATGCCCTCCACCGCATCTCCTCCACTTCCCGCTCCTCCGCCCTTGAGCCCCGCCCCTCCAATCGCCACCAGGACAGAACCCCACTGGCCCTCACCTACCACTCCACCAATCTCCATATACATCGTATCATCCGTCGTCATTTCCGCCACCTCCAAACGGACCCCACCCCACCACCAGGGATATATTTCCCTCCCCTCCCCTATCAGCGTTCCGAAAAGACCACTCCCTCTGAGACTCCCTCGTCAGGTCCACACCCCCCACCAACCCAACCTCCACTCCTGGCACCTTCCCCTGCAACCGCAAGAAATGCAAAACTTGAGCCCACACCTCCCCCCTCACTTCGCTCCAAGGCCCCAAGGGATTCTTCCTCAAATTCACCTGCACCTCCACACACACCATTTACTGCATCCGCTGCACCCGATGTGGCCTCCTCTATATTGGGGAGACAGTCCGCCTACTTGCGGGACGTTTCAGAGAACACCTTTGGGACACCCGGACCAACCAACCCAACCACCCCGTGGCTCAACACTTCAACTCCCCCTCCCACTCCACCAAGGACATGCAGGTCCTTGGACTCCTCCATCACCAGACCATAGCAACACGACGGCTGGAGGAAGAGCGTCTCATCTTCCGCCTAGGAACCCTCAAACCACAAGGGATGAACTCAGATTTCTCCAGTTTCCGCATTTCCCCTCCCCCCACCTTTTCTCAGTCCCAACCCTCAAAATCAGCACCGCCTTCCTAACCTGCAATCTTCTTCCTCACCTCTCCGCCCCCCACCCCCACTCCGGCCTATCACCCTCACCTTGACCTCCTTTCACCCATCGCATTTCCAACGACCCTCCCCAAGTCCCTCCTCCCTACCTTTTATCTTAGCCTGCTGGACACACTTTCCGCATTCCTGAAGAAGGGCTCACGCCCGAAACATCGATTCTCCTGCTCCTTGGATGCTGCCTGACCTACTGCGCTTTTCCAGCAACACATTTTCAACTCTGATCTCCAGCATCTGCTGTCCTCACTTTCTCCTTAAACAGGAAATTAGCCAAGCTAATGATATGGAGACATCTGTGATCATGGGTGATTTTAATCTGCATCCAGATTGGACAAATCAGATTAGCCACAATGTCTACTTGGGGGAATTCCTGGCCTACATATGGGATGGTTTTCTTAACCAACATGTGGATGAACCAACTAGAGAGCAGGCCATCTGAGACTGGGTACTGTGTAATGAGAAGGGAATCATTGCCAATCTCGCGGCGTGAGACTCCTTGGGGAAGAGCGACCATGACATGATACAGCTTTTTTATCAGGATGGAGAGTGAGCCAGCTGATTTGGAGACTAGGGTGCTGAATTTTAATAAAGGAAATTATGAAGGTATATAAGGCATGAGTTGGCGTTGATAGATTAGTGGAAGTTGCTTAAAGGTGCGACAGTAGATAGGCATTGGCAAATATTCAATGAAATCATGGGGGAACTGCAACAACTATTTATTCCTGTCTGGTACAAAAGCAAAATGGGTAACAGGGCCAATCCATGGCTTATAAAGGAAATTAGATAGTATCCAATTGAAGGAAGAAGCATAGAGATTGGCCAAGAAGAATAATAGGTCTGATGTTTGAAAGCAGTTTCGAATTCAGCAAAGAAGGACCAAGGGATTGATGAAGATGTGGAAAACACAGTAAAAAGGAAGTAAGCTTGCAGGGAACATGAAGACTGACACTACAAGAGAAAGAGATTGGTGAAGACAAATGTAGGTCTCTACAGATAGAAATGGGGAAATGTATGACAAAGGACAAAGGAACAGCTGAGCAACTGAATACATACTTTAGTTCTGTCTTCACAAAAAAGGACAGTTGTACAGGAGGTTGGTCAGGCTGCAGTTGGAGCATGTGTTCAGTATTGGTCACCTTGCTCAAGGAAGGATGTTATTAAACTGGAAAGAGTGCAGAAGAAATTTATAAGGATGTTGCTCGCACTCAATGGTCTGAGTTATAAGGAGAGGCTGAACAAGCGAGAACTTCTTTTCTTGGCAGTCTAGGAGACTGAGAGGGGACCTTACAGAACTGTACAAAATTATGAGAGGCATACACTCAGTCTTTTTTGCCAGAGTTGGGGAATCGAGGATTAGATGGCATTAGTTTAAGGTTAGCGGGGAAAAGTACAAAAGGGAACCTGAGGGGCAATTTGTTTACACAGAGGCTGGCACGTGTATGCAATGAGCTGCCAGCGGAAGTGGTTGAGGTGGGTACGTTAACAACATTTAAAGGCATTTTGACAAATACATGGATAGGATGTGGACCAAATGCAGGGAAATAGGGTTAGCATGGGTGGACAATTTGGTCAGTATGGACCACTTTGGGCCAAACGACATGTCTCTGTGCTTTAGGACTCTCTGACTCGAAGATACAAATCAAGTACCAGAAATCCTGGAGAATGCAAGATTTAGTGAGAGGGAAGAACTGAGGGAGGTCAATATTAGTAGAGAAATGGTGCTGGGAAATTGAGGGGATTGAACATGATAAATCCTCAGGGCCTGATAAATCTGCATCCCAGAGCACTTAAGGAAGTGGTTCTAGAAATAATGGATGCTTTGGTTGTCAGGATTCTTTAGATTTTGGTGCAGTCCCTGTAGATTGGAGGGCAGTTACTGCCACTCCAACACGCAGAAAGAGAGATACAGAGAAAGGGAATTCGAGACCAGTACGCTTCAGATCAGTAGTGGGGAAAATTCTCAAATCCTTTACCCTTTATGACAGAGCATTGAGAAAGCCGTGGCAAAATCAAACAGAGTCAGCATGAAGTTATGGAGGGGAAATCATGCTTGACAAATCTATTGGAATTCTGTGAAGATGTAACTATCAGAGTTGACAAAGGGGAACTGGTCAATATGGTATATTTGTACTTGCAGAAAGCATTTGACAATGCCCCATTTAAGAGGTCACTGTACAGGATTAAAACACATGGGATTGTGGTAAGTGTACTGAGATAAATAGAAAACTGGTTGGCAGAGAAGGAACAGGGGAGGGCTGAAGGGGCCCGTGTCAAATAGGCAGACAGTAACTAGTGGGGTGCCACAGGGACTCCAGCTATTAACAATATATATTAATGATTTGGATGAAGGAATAAAATGTAACATCTCAAGGTTTGCAGATGATACCAAGTTGGGTGGAAGGGTGAACTGTGACGAGGATGCAGAGACCCTATGGCATGGTCTGGACAGATTGGGTGAGCGGGCCAATCAATGGCAGATGCAGTTTATTTTAGATAAATGTCAGGTTATTCACTTTGGAAACAAAAGGAAGGTGGTGGATTACTACCTGACTGGCTGCAAATTGGGAGAGGGGAGTGTGCTGCAGGGCCCACATGTCCTTGTGCACCAGACGCTGAAGGTACGCATGCAGGTGCAGCAGGCAGTAAAGAAGGCAAATGCTATATTGACCTTCATTGAGAGATGTTTCGAGTACAGGAGCAGGGATACGTTGTTATAGTTGTACAGGGCCTTGGTGAGGCCACACCTCAAACACTGTGTGCAGTTTTGGTCTCCTTTTCCGAGGAAGGATGCTCTTTCTCTGGAGGGAGTACAGCGAAGGTTTACCTGACTGATTCCGAGGATGGTGGAACGAACATATGAGGACAGGCTGTCTAGCTTAGGATTGTTTTCGCTGGAGTTTAAACGAATGGGAGGGGATCTCATTCTAACAGGACGAGACAGGGTAGACAAAGGGAGGATACTCCTGATGGTGGGTGTTTCTAGAATCAGGGGACACATGCTGAGGATTCGGGGTGGATCATGTAGGATGGAGATGAGGAGACATTTCTTCACCTAAAGAGTGATGAGCCTGTGGAATTCATTACCACAGGAACTTGTTAATGCCAAAGCATTGAATGTATTGAAGACGCGGCTACATGTAGCATTTAGAGCAAATAGGACCAAAGGTCATGGGGAGTAAACAGGACGAGGCTATTGAGCTGGATGATGATGAATGGCAGAGCAGGTTCAAAGGGCTGAGTGGCCTTCTCCTGCTCCTATCTTCAATGTTCATGAGGATATTGCCCTGAGAAAACCGTGGAATTAGTGCTTTCACATTTACCTCAAAATATCACTCATCACCCCACCCGAAAAATAATGTGGAGACGTAACCTCTCCAATTTCAATGACACAGCTCCTCCCAAGAGTCAAGGTGTGATGGTTGAGGTGCACCTTTGTTCATTCTTAACACAGGATGTCATTTTGTTCTGTGAGTGCTTGTCTGTGTCTGTATTTGTGTGTCTGTATTTGTGTGTGTGTGTGCATGTGTATTTGTGTGTGTGTCTGTGTGTGTGCGCGTGTGTGTGTATGTCTGTGCATATCCATGGCTATGTGTCTGTCTCTGTGTGTGTGTGTGTGTGTGTGTGTGTGTGAGTGTGAATGTGAGTATGAGTGTGTGTCGCGCGCGCGCGCGGATGTACATTTCTGTGTCCGTGGCATTTTGAAGCACATCATATTTCCTTGAAACTACTTTCTTTGTCAGAGGCCACCAGCATGCTCCAGTTGCTGGAAGGTGCTCTGATGTATTTCAGATTGCGTGCCTCTATGCAATGTAACTTTGCTGCTTGACGAAGATACTAATTCATAACAGACAGCTTTTATCACCAGTTTCTCACTAACACTTACAGAGTGTCATTTTATGCCTTTAGTTTTAGCGTCTAAGGTGATGTCTGGTCACCCTGATAGCTCATGGCAAACCAATGGAAATCTTCCCATTCATTTCTCTCAGCCATTAGGGACTCTCTCCATGTATAGTCGATGTTCAGGGCTGTCATACCATTCTTCAGCATTCCTGAAGCGGACCCTTTGGTCCATCACTAGCTGCCTGGCTGTAGGAATCTCACCATGCAGGAAGTAAATTCACACGTCACATGCTTCCATTCTGTTGACATGTCCAAGACACACTTGTTGGATGATTTAGGAACTCTCCATTTGAGAGGACACAGAATTCAAGAATTTGTCATGTCACTTCCAAATCTCAGCATTCCAACTGGGATACCCTCACCCACATCTCAATTAACCCAACAACCCCTGCAGGTCTCCATACAACAGCCTTTTCACTCCTCCCTCTGCATGTTCCAGGACCACAAAACTCCTTGCAAGTGCATCTGTACCCCTCAGCTTACTTCAGACCAGACCAGACATCCGAGGGAAAAGGAGAAGGTGAGGATTGCAGATCAGAGACAAAAAGTGTGGCGCTGGAAAACCACAGCAGGTCAGGCAGTATATCCAAGGAGTAGGACAGTCAACGTTTCGGGCATAAGCCTTTCATGGAGTTTCCTGCCCAAAACACCGACTTCTCGGTCAGGAGTGAAGACTATTGTTGGGACAAGGTCTGCTCTTGGAATTGGGCAGTAAAAATCAATAACTTCGTCATCATTCTAATAGAGGGCAATAATTCAACATCCTTGTGGATGGATTATCTCATGTTCTAAATAAAATACAATGATCATCACTGCTATGTGAATCATGAAAGAATTGGAAAACATTAACGGAGAGGTAACAAGGTCATAAAGTCACCAATTGAAACAGGAGAAGAAATCAAAGAGTACAGAAAAGCAAGTTGAAGCAGAATGATCAGAGCACACATTTGATTGAATGGCTCAGACAAAACAAGAACAGATGGAGAATTAATGGATATTTTTAGTTCAGAGAAATGAACTCAGCTACAACAGAAAGATGAAAAACTGAAGCAATTGCATTGAAAAGCAAAGACAGAAGAAGAATCTGAGTGCATTCCCAAATGTGACTAACTTAAACATGATGTCTTGATGAGACATTCAGGCAGATGGGAACGTGGGACTTATAGAAAGGAGGTATGGCAGGTAGCACATCAGTCACCTGTGGGTCATTGTGGGAGTGAGAAGAACTCCCGGCAAAATACAAAAACATTTTTACTGGTCTGGACTTCATTTAGGTGGAGATGAAAATTGCCCGAAATGTCACACATGTCATGTAACTGGAAAACTTCAGGCAATAATAAAACCGGCAACTTTAATGCCCATCCCTGCATTTGAGGAACCTTTTACAAGGGTCTTACTTGATTGAGTAGGACCCCTACACAAAACAACAAGTGGTTATCAGTATTTGTTAACAATGATAGATGCGTCCATTTGATATCCACAGGCCATTCTATTTGTGCAATCCCACTGCTAGAAAGATTGTAGAAGAGGTACCCCAATGTTTAACTCGATACAGACCACCCACAGAGATACAATCAGGTCAAGGGTCAAATTTTACATCAAATGTATGCATGGAAGGTATGGGGAGCTTATCGGAGGAGAAAGTGAGGACTGCAGGTGCTGGAGATCAGAGCTGAAAACGTGTGGCTGGAAAAGCGCAGCAGGTCAGGCAGCATCCAAGGAACAGGGGAATCGACGTTTCGGGCATAAGCCCTTCTTCAGGAAAAAGGAAGATTCCTGAAGAAGGGCTTATGCCTGAACCGTCGATTCTCCTGTTCCTTGGATGCTGCCTAACCTACTGCGCTTTTCCAGCAACACATTTTCAGCATGGGTAGCTTATCACCTGCTTACCAACAAGCATGGTAAGGGAGTGTTCGAAAGGTGGCGTTAAACTTTAAAGACCATTAGTGAGCTTAGAGAAGACCATATCGAGGGCTTATTGTCAAGACAATCCAAACGACTGGATAAAGGAATTCCATTTGTACATCAATGAGTTTTGGGGCATGAGCTGAGAGGACCACTGAAAATAAATAAGGAGAAATTAGTGAGTCAGAGTTCAACGACCACATATTTGAACTGTGAATGATTAAATTGAGAGGGGGAGTTGGCTCCAATTATGCAATATCCTTACACACTTACGCCAAAAAAAGTTGGCATATGTTCAAAGACAGACTGAACGGATGTTCCAAAAACAACAGAATCAAAGTGAGTTGCAGCAACTGGAGCTCAGCCATAGTAATGGTGCCAAAGCCAGATGGTACCCATGGTTGTGTGCAGACTGTGGCAAAGTGAATGCAGTTGCAGAGTCTGATTCATATCCGATTCCACATTGGGAAGGCTGTATTGGAAAAGGTAGGACAAGCAACTTAGATTTGTAATTTGTACTTGCTCAGAGGATACTGGCAGGTACCTTTATCCGAAGGAGTGAAGACTATTTCGGCTTTTGTTAACTTAAAGTCATGCCAGTTGGTATGGAAAATGTGCCAGCCACATTTCAAAGGATAACCAATAAAGTCATTCCTGGGTTATCCAATTGTATGATGTACATCGACAAACTTGTGCTCTTTTAGTCACACAGGGAAGTAACATTTGCAGCCTTTATTGGAACTATTTAATTGACTTTGGGAGGCAGGCTGGTGATAAACGTGGATAAGCGTGAATTCACCAAAGTCCGAGTCATGTGCCTGGGCCCTGTTATCAGGCATGGACATATGGTCCCAACCATAACATTGACAAAGAGAGCAGGACTATGATTCCTGGCAGTGAACAGGTTTACCAGAAGTTTGTACAAAATTGTAGTAGTGTGGTTGCTCCACTGACAGACTAATTGAAGAAGTGCTGGATATTTTAGCGGACAGTAGAATGTCAGAAGGCATTTGCCAGCCTGAAGGCTGTGTTAACCACTGCCCCAGTGTTAGCTACACCTAATTGCACAAAGCTACTCGAGATGGCTATTGATGTGGGTGTTGGTGCTGTATTCTTACAAGACGGCGATGAGAAGATAGGAAGCCCCATTGGTTATTTCATCAGGAAACTGAATATTTATCAGGAATATTCCATGATTGAGGAGACCTTGAGCTTGGTGTTCCAACATTTATATTGTCAGTAATGGGTCTTGTACAATTGTCTGTACTGATCATAACCCATTAAAGCTTTTGGAGAAATGTAAGGACTGCACTTCCAGATGGTTTACATGGAGCTTATTACTGCAGCCATTCAATTTGAAACTTATACACGTGGCAGGATGAGAAAATGTAATTGCTGATGTGTTGTCACAACTTGGATGATGTAAGATGGAGGGAGTTGGTTGCAGGAGTAAATGGACAGAAACAGAATGCAGTAATGCATGGTTACAGTTGATGCAATTTGCGTGTATTGTCGCGTAATAATAGATTAAGACGAAGGGTTTTTAAATGAAATAATCTTTGTCTCTTATTAATGTTGCAGTAAAAGTACAACACGGGTACATAACCAACAATGCTGAAACTTGCCCAGGGATGTCCTGTACACACAAAGAAAACAGGACAAATTCCACCCAGCCAATTAACGCCCCATCAGTCTATTCTCGATCATTAGTAAAGTGATGGCAAGTATCATGAACAGTGCTGTAAAGCAGCACTTGCTCAGCAATAAGCTGCTCAGTGAGGCCCAGTTTGGGTTCTGCCAGGGCCAGTCAGCTCCTGACCTCATTACAGCCTTGACTCAAATATGGACAAAACAGCTGGGTGCTTGAGGGAAGGTGAGAGTGACAGCCCTTGACATCAAGGCTGCTCTCGATTGAATGTGGCTTCAAGGAACCATCGGAAATCGGGAATCAATGGGTGCAAACTCTCTGATGGTTGGAGTCATACCTGACACATAGGAAGATGGTCGTGATTGTTGGAGGTCATTCACCTCAGGGCCAGGACGTCTCTGCAGGAGACCCTCAGGGGAGTGTCCTCGGCCCGACCATCTTCAGCTGCTTCATCAATGCCCTTCCCCTCCATCACAAGGCCAGAAGTGGGGATGTTCACCGATGATTGCACTATGTTCAGCACCATTACGACTCCTCAGATTCGGGTGTCCATGTTCAAATGCTACAAGATCTGGACAATATCAAGGCGTGGGTTGACAAGTGGCAAGAAACATTTCCATCAAAAATAAAAGACAATCCAACCACTGCCCCTTGGCTTTCAATGGTATTACCATCACTGAATCCCATAATGTCAACATCCTGCGGGTTATCATTGACCAGAAACTCAACTGCACTTACCACAAACACAGTAGTTACAGTAGCAGGTCAGAAGTTAGAAATACTGCAGCAACGAATACTGCAGCCTGTCCACCATCTACAATGTACAAGGTGGAAGTGTGATGTAATACTCCCAACTTGCCTGGATGGGTACAACCCCATCAACACTCAACAAATTTGACACCATCCAGGAAAAGCAGCCCACATCCACAAGTGTATACTCCCTCCACCACACATGCTCAGTACACACTGCTGCTACTATCTACATGATGCACTGCATAAATTCATCGAGGATCCTCAGACAGCACCTTCCAAACCCACAACCACTTCCATCTAGAAGAACTAGGGCAGCGGATGTGTGGGAACTGCACTACCTTCAAGTTCCCCTCCAAGTCACGCACCATCCTGACTTGAAAATATAATGCCGTTCCATCACTGTCACTGGGTCAAAGGCCTGGAATTCCCTCCCTAATGGCATTGGGGGTTAACCCACAGCAGGTGGACCACAGTAGTTCAGGGCGGCAGCTCACCTCCACCTTCTCAAGGACAACTAGGGAGAGGCATAAAATGCTGGCCAGCCAGTGACACCCACAACCCATAAAATGAATAAAAGATAATAGTTCATTGTGTGTGTGAGAGAGATCGAGAGAGAGAGATCGAGAGAGAGAGATCGAGAGAGAGAGATCGAGAGAGCGAGAGAGAGACAGAGACAGAGAGAAAGACCATATATCTGTGTGTGTGTGTGTGTAAGAGAGAGAGAAACACTATGCCTAAGAGTGTGTGTGTTTGAGAGTGAGTGAAAAGAGAGAGAGAAAAAGACCATGCCTGTTTGTGTGAGAGAGAGAGACAGAGAAAGACCGTATGTGTGTGTGTATAAGAGAGAGAGAAACACTATGCCTGAGTGTGTGTATGTGTGAGAGTGAGTGAGTGAGTGAGAGAGAAAGAGAGAGAGAGAAACACATGCCTGTGTGTATGTGCGTGTGAGAGAGAGAAATCATGCCTGTGTGTGAGAGAGAAAGAGAGACCGACAGACGCACAAACAAAGACCATGTCTGTGCATGACAGAGGGAAAGACCGTGTGTGTGTGTGTGTGTGTGTGTGTGTGTGTGTGTGTGTGTGAGAGAGAGAGAGAGAGAGAGAGAGAGAGAGAGAGAGAGAGAGAGACTCTGTGTGTGTTTGTGTGTGTGGTGTGTGAGTGTGTGTCAGGGGGGCAGGGGGAGTGGGGGGTGTGGTGGTGTGAGGATGCTGTCACTTTCAAAAGGTTACTTTGGCCTGTGTTTTTTTGAAGAGGGTTGTAAAGGCAGAGGTGCCAACGAGTCTAGAGTGCCTGTAGGTTTTTCTTAAAAATAGTTTAACAATGGAAAAAGAGTGGCCAGTTCAGGTTCTTCTAGTTTTGGTCTCGCTGCAGCAATCCCAAGATGTTTTGAGTATCAGAAGGTTGCAAGCTTCAGTAAATGATTCCTAACTGAGCACTCGGACATTTCTCTGGATGTTGTTCCCTCCGCCTGTAAGAATACGAGTTTGAATTTACCTTTTTGCCAAGAGGTGTGTTTATGAGATGTTACAACATTGGATCAGGAAATGAGTAAGTTACTGTATCAAGTAGTCGGTTATGTTTTTCAATTGTTTACTTATTCTTAATGCCACTTTCTTTTGTTTGTGTTTAAATAAATTCTGTTTGGCTTAATGCAGAGTGGTTTAACCAACTGAATCACACCTGGAACGTCAATGTCACATTTCCTTTAAACAAAGAAAACCTTATTAACCGGAACTATGCCCCTCATGATTTTACAAACCTCTATAAGGTCACCCCTCAGCCACCGACGCTCCAGGAAAAACAGCTACAGCTTCTTCAGCCTTTCCTTGTCGCTCAAACCCTCCAACCCTGGCAACTTCCTTGTATATCTTTTCTGAACCCTTTCAAGTTTCACAGCTTCCTTCCTTTAGGAGGGAAACCAGAATTGCACGCAATATTCTAACAGTGGCCTAACCATTGCCCTGTATAGCTGCAACATGACCTCCCAACTCCTATATTCAATGCTCTGACCAACAAAGGGAAGCATACTCAATGCCTTCTTCACTATGCTGTCTTCCTGGGACTACACTTCCACGGAACTATGAACTCCAAGGTTTCTTTGATCAACAACACTCCCCAGGACATGACCATGAAGTGTGTAAGCCCAGCCCTGATATGCCTTTCCAAAATGCAGCACCTTGCATTTATCTAAATTAAACTCCATCTACCAACCTTTGGCCCATTGGCCCATCTGATCAAGATCCCGTTATACTCTGAGGTCACCTTCTTCGCTGTCCATTACACCGACAATGTTGGTGTCATCTGCAAACTTACTCCATATACCTCTATGCTCACACCCAAATCTTATAGCAGTGGATCCAGCACTGATCCTTGTGGCACATCACTGGTCATAGGCCTCCAGTCCGATGATCAAACATCCACCACCACCCTCTGTCTTCTACCTTCAAGCCAGTTCTGTATCCAAGTGGCTCGTTCTTCCTTTATTCCGTGAGATCTAACCTTGCTAACCAGTCTCCCATGAGGAACTTTGCCAAATGCCTTACTTAGGTTCATATAAATCACGTCCATCGCTCTGCCTCACTAATTCTCTTTGTTACTTATTCAAGAAACTCAATCAAGTTTGTAAGATATGATTTCCCATGCACAAAGCCATGTTGACTATCCCGAATCAGTCCTTGCCTTTCCAAATACATGTACATCCTGTCCCTCAGGATTCCCTCCAACAACTTGCCCACCGCCGAGGTCAGGCTCACTGGGCTGTAGTTCCCTAGCTTGTCCTTACCACCCTTCTTAAACCGTGGCACTACGTTAGCCAACCTCCAGTCGTCCAGCACCACACCTGTGACTATCGACGATACAAATATCTCAGCAAGAGGATTTACCCACCTTTATGTATTTTAAGACATCCAGCACCTCCTGCTCTGTAATCTGGAGATTTTTCAAGATGTCACTATCTATTTTCCCACATTCTATATCTTCCATGTCCTTCCCCACAGTAAACATTGATGCAAATACTTCTTTTGTATTTCCCCCATCTCTTGCGGTTCGACACACAGGCTGCCTTGCTGATCCTTGAAGGGCCCTATTGTCTCCCTAGTTACCCCTTTATCATTAATGTATTTGTAGAATCATTTTGGATTCTCCTTAATCCCATTTGCCAAAGCTATCTCATGCCCCCTTTTTGCCCTCATGATTTCCCTCTTAAGTATACTCCTACTGCCTTTATACTCTAAGGATTCACACGATCTATTCTGTCTCTACCTTACATATGCTTCCTTCTTTTTCTTGACCAAACCCTCAATTTTTATAGTCACCCAGCATTCCCCACACCGACCATCCTTGCCTTTCACCCCAACAGGAACACTCTGTCTCGGTATCTCATTTTTGAAAACTTCATCATTTTCCAGCCATTCCTTTACCTGCAAAACTCCGCACCCAATCACCTTTTCAAAGTTCTTACCTAATACTGCCAAAATTGTCCTTTATCCAATTTAGAATGTTAACAGTTAGATCCTGTCTATCCTTTTCCATCACTATTTTGAAACTAATAGAATTCTGGTCGCTGGCCCCAAAGTGCTCCCCCACTGACACCTCACTCACCTGCCCTGCCTTATTTCCCAAGAGTGGGTCAAGTTTTACACCTTCTCTTGTAGGTTCATCCACACACTGAATCAGAAAATCTTCTTGGAAACACTTAACAAATTCCTCTCTATCTGAAGAAGAAGGGCTTATGCCCAAAACGTCGATTCTCCTGTTCCCTGGATGCTGCCTGACCTGCTGCGCTTTTCCAGCAACACATTTTCAGCTCTGATCTCCAGCGTCTGCAGACCTCACTTTCTCGTCTCTATCTAAACCCTTAACACTACAGCAGTCCCAGTCTACAGTTAGAAAGTTAAAATCCCCTACCATAACCACCCTATTATTCTTACAGATAACCGAGATCTCCTTACAAATTATTTTCTCAATTTCCCGCTGACTTTGTGGAGCTCCATAGTACAGTCCCGAAAAGGGAATAATCTCTTTCTTATTTCTCACTTCCACCCAAATGACTTCCCGGATGTATTCCCAGAAATATCTTCCTCAGTACAGCTGTAATGCTATCGCTTATGAAAAACGCCACTCCCCCCCCCCCCCCCCCCCCACCCCCTCCTCCTGTCTTGCCTCCTTTTCTATCCTTCCTGTAGCATTTGTATCCTCGAACATTAAGCTGCCAGTTCTGTCCATCCCTGAGCCATGTTTCTGTAAATGCTCTCATATCCCAGTCCCATGTTCCTAACCATGCCCTGAGTTCATCTGCCTTCCCTGTTAGGCCCCTTGCATTAATGTAAATGCAGTTTGATTTATCGGTCCTACCTTGTTCTCTGCTTTGTCCCTGCCTGCCCTGACTGTTTGACTTGCTCTTCTTCCCAACTGTACCAGTCTCAGATTGATCTCTTTCCTCACTATCTCCCAGGGTCCCACACCCCCACCTTATTACTTTAAATCCTCCCAAGCAACTGCAGCAATCTCCCTCTAATTCCCTCCCAATTCAGGTGCAACCCATCCTTCTTGTATAGGTCACTCCTACCCGAGAAGGGCTTCTAGTGATCTAAAATGTGATCCCTTCTCCCATACACCAGCTCCACAGCTATACATTCATTTGGACATTGCCCTCCCTCCCTTTCCTGGGGCTCTCCATCTCCATCAACAGTGACCGACTCAACACAGACATCTTCTACAAACCCACCGGCTCCCACAGCTAAACAAGGACAGAATCCCCCTGATCTTCACCTTCCATCTCACCAACCTCAGGATACATTTCATCATCCTCTGCCATTTCCACCACCTACAAATGGACCCCAGCACCAGAGATATATTTCCCTCCACACCCTTATTTGCTTTCTGTAAAAACCATTCCCTCCGCAACTCCCTTGTCAGGTCCACACCCCATACCCCACCAACCCACCCTCCCCTCCTGGCACCTTCCTCTGTCACCACAGGAATTGCAAAACCTGTGTCCCGAACTCCCTCTCACTTCCCAAATGCCCCAAAGGAGCCTTCCACACCCATCAGAGCTTTTGCTGCACTTCCACACGTCATTTACTGTATCCATTGCTCCCGATGCAGTCTCCTTTACATCGGGGATACAGGTCACCTACTTGTTGAGCTCTTAGAGAAAATCTCCGGGACACCCGCACCAACCAACCGCACCAACCAACCCCACCACCCTGTGGCTGAAAACCTCTCAACTCCCCCTCCCACTCTGCCGAGGACATGCAGGTCCTGGGCCTCTATCACTAAACCCTAACCACCCGACACCTGGAGAAAGAATGCCTCACATTCTGCCTTGGGACATTGCAACCACACACTATCAATGTGGATTTCACCAGTTTCCTCATTTCTCCTCCCCCTCAACATCACCCCCCCCCAATCCCAGCCCCAACCTTCCAATTGGCACCGCCCTCATGACCTGTCCTGCCTGTCAATCTTCCTTCCCACCTATCCACTCCACCCTCCCCTCCGACCTTTCACCTTTACCCCCAACTCCATCCAGCTAATGAACTTTCAGCTACCTTACCCCAGGCCCACCCCCTTCCATTTATCTCTCCACCTCCTTGGCTCACAGCCTCATTCCTGATGAAGGACGTTTTCCCAAAATGTCGATTCTCCTGCTGCTCAAATGCTGCCTGACCTGTTGTGCTTTTCCAGCACCACATTCTCGACTCTGATCTCCAACATCTGCAGTCTTCACTTTTTCCTAGACGTTCATCTGCTCGATCCTCCTATTCCTAGCCTCACTAACTCACAGCATCGGGAGTAATCCAGATATTACTACCCTCGAGGACCTCCTTTTAAAATTCCTGCCTCACTTTCTTTCTCCTCTCTTCAGCATCTCATCCTTTTTCCTTCCTGTGTCATTGGTTCCAGTGTGCACAGTGACCTGCTGCTGGTCCCACTGCCCTTTGAGAATATTCTGCCTTGATCCTGGAAACAGGGAGACAACACACCATTCTGATTTCTCGCTGTCGGCCGCAGAAACATCTGTCTGTGCCTCTTACTAGAGAGTCCCCTCTCACAATCGATCGCTTGGTACCTGACATACCCCTTGTTACATTACAGCCTGGCTCGGTCCCAGAAACTTGACCGTTCATGCTGCTTTCTCCTGAAAGGCAATCACCCCCTACATTTTCCAAAACAACATACTTGTTTGAGATGGGGTTAGTCACAGGAGACACCTGCACTACCTACCTCCCTCTCCTACTTTTCCTGGTTTTTCTTCCTTAAAACTACCATCCGTCAGATGCCCCTAGCTCCTGTAAATTCCTCATTGCCTCAAACTGCCGCTCCAACTGATCGATGCGATCTGATACGATTCAGAACCAAACACACTTACTGCTGACATCATCATCAGTATTAAGGAAACTCTCCCTAATCTCCAATAGCTGACAGGAAGAGCACATCACTCCACTCAAGGCCATCTTTGTACCTTAACAACCTCCAGAAAATAGCATAGTCTTATGCACTAAAAAAAAACACTAATCCAGTCTAACTGAGTATCTATGTTTCATATTTTTTTTTATTTTAATCAAAGGACAGATCTAAAAAAAAAACAAAAAATAACCAACTCCATTCACTATTAAAAATGACAGCAATATTACACTTAAAAACCACGCACTTATCTGCTCCTGTGCTGTGTGCTCTCCAACATAGTTTCTTCGGATGACAGCTGTGAATTTCACTGTTTGTCAATTTTTCTCCAACGCACCCCAATGTCCGGAAACACTTGAACTCAAACAGCAAAGGCAGTAACTGTGCAGATTCACTGCTGTGTCAGTCAGCAGTGTAGGTTTCTTTCTCTCTGTCTCTGTCTCTCTCCCTGACCATGTGGTCACTACCTTTGTTCACTTCCTCCTTTTTAAAGTGTCATTGTTTTGATCTTTTCTCCCAAACTTCCAAAACAATGCAACAGCTTAAAAAACAGTAATTGTTGCTTGTGGAATTCGAGAAACTCACTTCCAACATCTAATATACCCTAAAAGCAAGCAGTTCTTACAGCCAAAGCTTTTCCCATCCTCCATCGTGGATTACCCAAATCCTGGTAGCTTTTGCTCCATCTCCATGGCAATCCCTATCACTCATCAATTGGTTTTCCCTGTTTCAGTTTGCTTACTTGTCTTCTAATCCTGACCAGTGTAGGGCAGAAATGTTCAATTTTGTTTTTCTTTTAGCAACATTTCGGTTTTGTTCAGTTCTATAACAATAATTCACTATCTTTTTTATAAGACCTTTCCACTTCTCTAATGGCTACATTTAATGCCTTCAGTTGTGAGGAATATTTGTCCGTATTCTCGAAGAAACTGAGCCCATCTTGTACCAACCTGGTTGAATGTCAGACAGATCAGGGAGTCAGGTATCATTCACCCCTAGATGGACACTGTCAAGGAAAGCCCAGACTTCAGTCAGGTTTTCTCTTGTTTCTCACCAGCTATTCCTTAAGATACTGAAAATTGACTGTCCTCCAGTCCATTTCGGGAGTTCTTAATCAATGAACCTTCAACCGTCAGTCGGGCCAATGGGGGTGCCACAGTGGGGGTGATCCCTTCAAAAAGGAACTAACTTGCATCAGAGATGCTAAAATGGCTCAATATATCTAATGCAAAACTAATTTATTTGACTTTTATCTAAAATATTAAACCTGTCTCACACAGGTTAATGAACCTGAGCATAAACAGACTCAGTGAACATGGCTTGGGCCTGGGTGTGGTTAACAGCACAATCTCATTGCTGTAGTTCGTTATGAACACGTCGGTGTCTCAGCAGGTGGAATGAGTGAGCAAACCCTTCTTACACACGGAGCAGGTGAATGGCTTCTCCCTGGTGTGAACTCACTGATGTTTGATGTCAGATGATTGACTGAACCTGGTCCTGCAGTGAGAGCCGCAGAAAGGTTTCTCATCATTGTGAACATGTTGGTGGAACATCAGTTTCCTGGAACCTTTAAAGCACTTCCCACAGTCTGGACATTTAAAAGGCCTGGTCTCAGTGTGAACTCACTGGCCTCCCAGTAGGACAGAAGAGTGAGTAAATCCCTCCATAAACACGGCGCAACAAAATGGTCTCACCCTTGTATGAACTCACCGGTGTTTTTGCACATAGGATATGGTACAGAATGCCTTCTCATTCGGCTCAGGGGAACCGTCTGGGTTTGCCGATATATCTGCAGCTGGATGACTGAATGAACGCCTTGCTGCAGTCAGAGCAGGTTCTCAGCCTCTACCCAGTGTGATCTCGCTGGTGTGTAGTGAGTTGAAATGATTGCCTGAACTTAATGCCGCAGTGAGAACTCCTGAATGGTCTCTCCTCTGTTCGAATACGTCAATGGGGCACTTCAGTTGCCCAGAATTTCTGTGACATTTTCCACAGTCTTGTCATTTTAAAAGGTCTTTTATCTGGGTGAACTCTATGGTCTGCCTGCAGTTGAGAAGACTTAGTGAATCCCTTCCCACACTTGGAGCAGGTGAATGGCCTTTCCTCAGTGTGAGTGCATTGATGAATTTCCAGTTGAGGTGGGGATTTGAATCCTCCCTCACTGTCCTCATATTTCCATCCTTTCTCCCCAGCATGACTGTGATTATATCTTGACAGTTCAGATGATTTCACCCACACACAGGACAGGTGCACAGTTTCTCCTCACTTGGTGTTTTCTCCTTCCAATTCCAGAGTTGAACAATATTCCAAACATAAAATAAAAATCAATCTTTCCAATTCTAATATGATACCTGGTTCTGTTTCCTGATCACAGACTATCCCCTTCACATAATCTGTGAAGCTAATTAAAGAGGAGAGTGAGTGAGAGAAGCCCACAGTCTGACTGAATGGTCCTCCCTGAGACCTGGCTGCAGGGTGAAGTTCATGGACATTCCTGCAGAGGGCGCGCGATGTCTATCCCAAAGGACACCAGTGCGCAGGCGCCGATTGAGCAGGTTGGAGCATGCGCACATTGACTGAAGGCCCCATTTTCAGTCTCCAGGTAATGGCGGGGAGAGGGTGGTTCTGGAGGAATAATAGAGCCAGCGGTGGGAGAGGTGGTGCGATCCGTCTTGGTAATGCCGAGTAAACGTCCCGCGAAGTATTAGCGGGTCCCGCGGTTTCAGCCCTGAGTTTAATTCCCGGGACCTGGGCCGTGGCCGCCATTTTGTTTGGGACGAGGCGCATGCGCGGTTATTCTGGTGACGCACAGCGAGTGGGCGGGGCCTGCGGTCCCAGTGACGGAGACAATGGAGACAATGGAGACAATGGAGATGGGGCGGGGCCTGTGGGGCTGACCCGGGGGGGGGGGGGACAGGCATTCCCAGCTCTGGGGGAGGGGGGGGGACAGGCATTCCCAGCTCTGGGGGAGGGGGGGGGACAGGCATTCCCAGCTCTGGGGGAGGGGGGGGGACAGGCATTCCCAGCTCTGGGGGAGGGGGGGGGACAGGCATTCCCAGCTCTGGGGGAGGGGGGGGGACAGGCATTCCCAGCTCTGGGGGAGGGGGGGGACAGGCATTCCCAGCTCTGGGGGAGGGGGGGGGGACAGGCATTCCCAGCTCTGGGGGAGGGGGGGGACCAGGCATTCCCAGCTCTGGGGGAGGGGGGGGACCAGGCATTCCCAGCTCTGGGGGAGGGGGGGGGACAGGCATTCACAGCTCTGGGGGAGGGGGGGACAGGCATTCACAGCTCTGGGGGAGGGGGGACAGGCATTCACAGCTCTGGGGGGGAGGGGGACAGACATTCCCAGCTCTGGGGGAGGGGGGACAGGCATTCCCAGCTCTGGGGGAGGGGGGGGGACAGGCATTCACAGCTCTGGGGGAGGGGGGACAGGCATTCCCAGCTCTGGGGGGGGGGGGGGGGGACAGGCATTCACAGCTCTGGGGGGGGGGGGGGACAGGCATTCACAGCTCTGGGGGGGAGGGGGACAGACATTCCCAGCTCTGGGGGGGAGGGGGACAGGCATTCACAGCTCTGGGGGTGGGGGGGACAGGCATTCCCAGCTCTGGGGGAGGGGGGGGACAGGCATTCACAGCTCTGGGGGGGAGGGGGACAGGCATTCCCAGCTCTGGGGGAGGGGGGACAGGCATTCCCAGCTCTGGGGGAGGGGGGGGGAACAGGCATTCACAGCTCTGGGGGGGAGGGGGACAGACATTCCCAGCTCTGGGGGAGGGGGGACAGGCATTCACAGCTCTGGGGGAGGGGGGGGACAGGCATTCACAGCTCTGGGGGTGGGGGGGACAGGCATTCACAGCTCTGGGGGAGGGAGGGGGACAGGCATTCACAGCTCTGGGGGAGGGGGGGACAGGCATTCACAGCTCTGTGGGAGGGGGGGGACAGGCATTCACAGCTCTGGGGGAGGGGGGGGACAGGCATTCACAGCTCTGGGGGAGGGGGGGACAGACATTCACAGCTCTGGGGAGGGGGGACAGGCATTCACAGCTCTGGGGGAGGGGGCAGGCATTCACAGCTCTGGGGGGGGGGGACAGTCATTCACAGCTCTGGGGGAGGGGGGCAGGCATTCACATCTCTGGGGGAGGGGGGACAGGCATTCACAGCTCGGGGGGAGGGGGGGGCAGGCATTTACAGCTCGGGGGGAGGGGGGACAGGCATTCACAGCTCGGGGGGAGGGGGGACAGGCATTCACAGCTCGGGGGGAGGGGGGGACAGGCATTCACAGCTCTGGGGGTGGGGCGGACAGGCATTCACAGCTCGGGGGGAGGGGGGACAGGCATTCACAGCTCTGGGGGAGGGGGGGCAGGCATTCACAGCTCGAGGGGAGGGGGGGACAGGCATTCACAGCTCGAGGGGAGGGGGGGACAGGCATTCACAGCTCTGGGGGGAGGGGGGACAGGCATTCACATCTCTGGGGGAGGGGGGACAGCCATTCACAGCTCGGGGGGTGGGGGGGACAGGCATTCACAGCTCGGGGGGTGGGGGGGACAGGCATTCACAGCTCTGGGGGGAGGGGGGACAGGCATTCACATCTCTGGGGGAGGGGGGCCAGGCATTCACAGCTCGGGGGGAGGGGGGACAGGCATTCACAGCTCTGGGGGTGGGGGGGGACAGGCATTCACAGCTCTGGGGGAGGGGGCAGGCATTCACAGCTCTGGAGGGGGGGGCAGGCATTCACAGCTGGGGGGGAGGGGGGACAGGCATTCACAGCTCTGGGGGAGGGGGGGACAGGCATTCACAGCTCTGGGGGAGGGGGGGACAGGCATTCACAGCTGGGGGGGGACAGGCATTCACAGCTCGGGGGAGGGGGGGACAGGCATTCACAGCTCGGGGGAGGGGGGGACAGGCATTCACAGCTCTGGGGGAGGGGGGGACAGACATTCACAGCTGGGGGGGGGCAGGCATTCACAGCTCTGGGGGTGGGGGGACAGGCATTCACAGCTCGGGGGGAGGGGGGGACAGGCATTCACAGCTCTGGGGGTGGGGGGGACAGGCATTCACAGCTCGGGGGGAGGGGGGGACAGGCATTCACAGCTCTGGGGGAGGGGGGGACAGGCATTCACAGCTCTGGGGGAGGGGGGACAGGCATTCACAGCTCTGGGGGTGGGGTGGACAGGCATTCACAGCTCTGGGGGGGGGGGGGGGCATGCATTCACCGCTCTAAGGGTGGGGGGACAGGCATTCACAGCTCTGGGGGTGGGGGGACAGGCATTCATAGCTCTGGGCGAGGACAGATATTCACAGCTCTGGGGGTGGGGGGCACAGACATTCACAGCTCTGGGGGTGGGGGGGACAGGCATTCACAGCTCTGGGGGAGGGGCGGACAGGCATTCACAGGTCTGCGGGTAGGGGGGCAGGCATTCACAGCTCTGGGGGAGGGGGGACAGGCATTCACAGCTTTGGGGGGGAACAGGCATTTACAGCTCTGCGGTGGTAACCGGCATTCACAGCTCTGGGGGAGGGTGGGGACAGGCATTCACAGCTCTGGGAGGGGGGGCAGGCATTCACAGCTCTGGGGGATGGGGGTTACAGGCATTCACAGCTCTGGGGGGGAACAGTCATTCACAGCTCTGGGGGAGAGGGGACAGGCATTCACAGCTCTGGGGGGAACAGGCATTCACAGCTCTGGGGGAGGTGGGAGACAGGCATTCACAGCTCTGGGGGAGGGGGGGCAGGCAATCACAGCTCTGGGGGAGGGGGGGACAGGCATTCACAGCTCTGGGGGAGGGGGGGACAGGCATTCACAGCTCTGGGGGAGGGGGGACAGGCATTCACAGCTCTGGGGGTGGGGTGGACAGGCATTCACAGCTCTGGGGGGAGGGGGGCAGGCATTCACCGCTCTAGGGGTGGGGGGACAGGCATTCACAGCTCTGGGGGTGGGGGGACAGGCATTCATAGCTCTGGGCGATGGGGGTTACAGGCATTCACAGCTCTGGGGGAGAGGGGACAGGTATTCACAGCTCTGGGGGGGAACAGGCATTCACAGCTCTGTGTGAGGGGGGACAGGCATTCACAGCTCTGGGGGGTGGACAGGCATTCACAGCTCTGGGGGAGATGGGGGACAGGCATTCACAGCTCTGGGGGAGGGGGGACAGGCATTCACAGCTCTGGGGGAGGGGGGACAGGCATTCACAGCTCTGGGGGAGGGGGGGACAGGCATTCACAGCTCTGGGGGTGGGGGGGCCAGGCATTCACAGCTCTGGGGGTGGGGGGGCCAGGCATTCACAGCTCTGGGGGAGGGGGGGACAGGCATTCACAGCTCTGGGGGAGGGGGGTGACAGGTATTCACAGCTGTGGGGTAGGGGGGGCAGGCATTCACAGCTCTGGGGGTGGGGGGGGCAGGCATTCACAGCTCTGTGGGTAGGAGGACAGGCATTCACAGCTCTGGGGGAGGGGGGGACAGGCATTCACAGCTCTGGGGTAGGGGGGGCAGGCATTCACAGCTCTGGGGGTGGGAGGACAGGCATTCACAGCTCTGGGGGAGGGGGGACAGGCATTCACAGCTCTGGGGGTGGGGGGGACAGGCATTCACAGCTCTGGGGGAGGGGGGCAGGCATTCACAGCTCTAGGGGTGGGGGGACAGGCATTCACAGCTCTGGGGGAGGGGGCAGGCATTCACAGCTCTGGGGGGGTGGGGGGACAGGCATGCACAGCTCTGGGGGAGGGGGGGCAGGAATGCACAGCTCTGGCGGAGGAGGGGACAGATATCCACAGCTCTGGGGGTGTGGGGAACAGACATTCACAGCTCTGGGCGAGGGGGGAACAAGCATTCACCGCTCTAAGGGTGGGGGGACAGGCATTCACAGCTCTGGGGGAGGGGGGACTGGCATTCACAGCTCTGGGGGCGGGGGGACAGGCATTCACAGCTCTGGGGGTTGGGGGAACAGGCATTCACAGCTCTGGGGGAGGGGGGACAGGCATTCACAGCTCTAGGGGTGGGGGGACAGGCATTCACAGCTGTGGGGGAGGGGGGACAGGCATTCACCGCTCTAGGGGTGGGGGGACAGGCATTCACAGCTCTGGGGGTGGGGTGGCTGACATTCCCAGCTCTGGGGGTGGGGGGGACAGGCATTCACTGCTCGGCGGAGGGGGGGCAGGCATTCACAGCTCTGGGGGAGGGGGGACAGGCATTCACCGCTCTAGGGGTGGGGGGACAGGCATTCACAGCTCTGGGGGAGGGGGGACAGGCATTCACAGCTCTGGGGGAGGGGATGGACAGGCATTCACAGCTCTGGGGGGGAATATGCATTTACAGGTCTGGGTTGGGAACCGGCATTCAGAGCTCTGGGGGAGGGGGGTCAGGCATTCACAGCTCTGGGGGGTGACAGGCATTCACAGCTCTGGGGGGTTGGTACAGGCATTCACAGCTCTGGGGGGGTACAGGCATTCACAGCTCTGCGGGGGTACAGGCATTCACAGCTCTGGGCGGGGGGAACAGGCATTCACAGCTCTGGGGGAGGGGGGGACAGGCATTCACAGCTCTGGGGGGGCAGGCATTCACAGCTCTGGGGGAGGTGGGGAACAGGCATTCACAGCTCTGTGGGAGGGGGGACAGGCATTCACAGCTCTGGGGGAGGGGGGACAGGCAATCACATCTCTGGGGGAGGGGGGGACAGTCATTCACAGCTCTAGCGGTGGGGGGGTACAGGCATTCACTGCTCTGGGGGAGGTGGGGCAGGCATTCACAGCTCTGGGGGAGGGGGGACAGGCATTTACAGCTCTGGGGGAGGGGGGACAGGCATTCACAGTTCTGGGGGGGAACAGGCATTTACAGCACTGGGGTGGGAACAGGCATTCAGAGCTCTGGGGGGGTACAGGCATTCACAGCTCTGGGGGAGGGGGGGACAGGCATTCACAGCTCTGGGGGAGGGTGGACAGGCATTCACAGCTCTGGGGGAGGGGGGACAGGCAATCACATCTCTGGGGGAGGGGGGACAGTCATTCACAGCTCTAGCGGTGGGGGGGTACAGGCATTCACTGCTCTGGGGGAGGTGGGGCAGGCATTCACAGCTCTGGGGGAGGGGGGACAGGCATTCACAGTTCTGGGGGGGAACAGGCATTCAGAGCTCTGGGGGGGTACAGGCATTCACAGCTCTGGGGGAGGGGATGGACAGGCATTCACAGCTCTGTGGTGGGAACCGGCATTCAGAGCTCTGGGGGGTACAGGCATTCACAGCTCTGGGGGAGTACAGGCATTCACAGCTCTGGGGGGTACAGGTATTCACAGCTCTGGGGGAGGGGGGGGACAGGTATTCTCAGCTCGGGGGGAGGGGGGACAGGCATTCACAGCTCTGGGGGAGGGGGGACAGGCATTCACAGCTCTGGGGGTGGGGTGGGACAGGCATTCACAGCTCTGGGGGAGGGGGGCAGGCATTCACAGCTCTGGGGGAGGGGGGGCAGGCATTCACAGCTCTAGGAGAGGGGGGCAGGCATTCACAGCTCTGGGGGAGGGGGGGACAGGCATTCACAGCTCTGGGGGAGGGGGGACAGGCATTTACAGCTCTGGGGGAGGGGGGACAGGCATTCACAGCTCAGTGGGGTGGATCAGGCATTTACAGCACTGGGGTGGGAACAGGCATTCACAGCTCTGGGGGGGGGGGGTACAGGCATTCACAGCTCTGGGGGGTGACAGGCATTCACAGCTCTGGGGGGGTACAGGCATTCACAGCTCTGGGGGCGGAACAGGCATTCACAGCTCTCGGGGAGCGAGGACAGAGAATCACAGCTCTGGGGTAGGGGGGCAGGCATTCACAGCTCTAGGGATGGGGGGGACAGGCATTCACAGCTCTGGGGGAGGGGGACAGGCATTCACAGCTCTAGGGGTTGGGGGGACAGTCATTCACAGATCTGGGGGAGGGGGACAGGCATTCACAGCTCTGGATGAGGGGGGACAGGCATTCACAGCTCTGGGATGGGGGGGACAGACATTCACAGCTCTGGGGGTGGGGGGACAGGCATTCACAGCTCTGGGGGAGGGGGGGTACAGGCATTCACAGCTCTGGGGGAGGGGGGACAGGCATTCACAGCTCTGGGGGAGGGGGGGGACAGGCATTCACAGCTCTGGGGGAGGGGGGACAGGCATTCACAGCTCTGGGGGAGGGGGGGACAGGCATTCACAGCTCTGGGGGTGGGGGGACAGGCATTCACAGCTCTGGGGGTGGGGGGGACAGGCATTCACAGCTCTGGGGGAGGGGGGGGACAGGCATTCACAGCTCTGGGGGAGGGGGGACAGGCATTCACAGCTCTGGGGGAGGGGGGACAGGCATTCACAGCTCTGGGGGAGGGGGGGGACAGGCATTCACAGCTCTGGGGGAGGGGGGGGACAGGCATTCACAGCTCTGGGGGTGGGGGGGACAGGCATTCACAGCTCTGGGGGAGGGAGGGGGACAGGCATTCACAGCTCTGGGGGAGGGGGGGACAGGCATTCACAGCTCTGGGGGAGGGGGGGACAGGCATTCACAGCTCTGAGGGAGGGGGGCAGGCATTCACAGCTCTGGGGGTGGGAGGACAGGCATTCACAGCTCTGGGGGGGGGGGACAGGCATTCACAGCTCTGGGGGAGGGGGGGACAGACATTCACAGCTCTGGGGAGGGGGGACAGGCATTCACAGCTCTGGGGGAGGGGGCAGGCATTCACAGCTCTGGGGGGGGGGGGACAGTCATTCACAGCTCTGGGGGAGGGGGGCAGGCATTCACATCTCTGGGGGAGGGGGGACAGGCATTCACAGCTCGGGGGGAGGGGGGGACAGGCATTTACAGCTCTGGGGGAGGGGGGACAGGCATTCACAGCTCGGGGGGAGGGGGGGACAGGCATTCACAGCTCTGGGGGTGGGGCGGACAGGCATTCACAGCTCGGGGGGAGGGGGGACAGGCATTCTCAGCTCTGGGGGAGGGGGGGCAGGCATTCACAGCTCGAGGGGAGGGGGGGACAGGCATTCACAGCTCGAGGGGAGGGGGGGACAGGCATTCACAGCTCTGGGGGAGGGGGGACAGGCATTCACATCTCTTGGGGAGGGGGGACAGCCATTCACAGCTCGGGGGGTGGGGGGGACAGGCATTCACAGCTCTGGGGGGAGGGGGGACAGGCATTCACATCTCTGGGGGAGGGGGGCCAGGCATTCACAGCTCGGGGGGAGGGGGGACAGGCATTCACAGCTCTGGGGGTGGGGGGGACAGGCATTCACAGCTCTGGGGGAGGGGGCAGGCATTCACAGCTCTGGGGGGGGGGGCAGGCATTCACAGCTGGGGGGGAGGGGGGACAGGCATTCACAGCTCTGGGGGAGGGGGGGACAGGCATTCACAGCTCTGGGGGAGGGGGGGACAGGCATTCACAGCTGGGGGGGGACAGGCATTCACAGCTCGGGGGAGGGGGGTCAGGCATTCACAGCTCTGGGGGAGGGGGGGACAGACATTCACAGCTGGGGGGGGCAGGCATTCACAGCTCTGGGGGTGGGGGGACAGGCATTCACAGCTCGGGGGGAGGGGGGGACAGGCATTCACAGCTCTGGGGGTGGGGGGGACAGGCATTCACAGCTCGGGGGGAGGGGGGGACAGGCATTCACAGCTCTGGGGGAGGGGGGGACAGGCATTCACAGCTCTGGGGGAGGGGGGACAGGCATTCTCAGCTCTGGGGGTGGGGTGGACAGGCATTCACAGCTCTGGGGGGGGGGGGCATGCATTCACCGCTCTAAGGGTGGGGGGACAGGCATTCACAGCTCTGGGGGTGGGGGGACAGGCATTCATAGCTCTGGGCGAGGACAGATATTCACAGCTCGGGGGGTGGGGGGCACAGACATTCACAGCTCTGGGGGTGGGGGGGACAGGCATTCACAGCTCTGGGGGAGGGGCGGACAGGCATTCACAGGTCTGCGGGTAGGGGGGCAGGCATTCACAGCTCTGGGGGAGGGGGGACAGGCATTCACAGCTTTGGGGGGGAACAGGCATTTACAGCTCTGCGGTGGTAACCGGCATTCACAGCTCTGGGGGAGGGTGGGTACAGGCATTCACAGCTCTGGGAGGGGGGGCAGGCATTCACAGCTGTGGGGGAGGGGGGACAGGCATTCACCGCTCTAGGGGTGGGGGGACAGGCATTCACAGCTCTGGGGGTGGGGTGGCTGACATTCCCAGCTCTGGGGGTGGGGGGGACAGGCATTCACTGCTCGGCGGAGGGGGGGCAGGCATTCACAGCTCTGGGGGAGGGGGGACAGGCATTCACCGCTCTAGGGGTGGGGGGACAGGCATTCACAGCTCTGGGGGTGGGGGGGACAGGCATTCACAGCTCTGGGGGAGGGGGGACAGGCATTCACAGCTCTGGGGGTGGGGTGGACAGGCATTCACAGCTCTGGGGGGGGGGGGCAGGCATTCACCGCTCTAGGGGTGGGGGGACAGGCATTAACAGCTCTGGGGGTGGGGGGACAGGCATTCATAGCTCTGGGCGATGGGGGTTACAGGCATTCACAGCTCTGGGGGGGAACAGTCATTCACAGCTCTGGGGGAGAGGGGACAGGTATTCACAGCTCTGGGGGGGAACAGGCATTCACAGCTCTGTGTGAGGGGGGACAGGCATTCACAGCTCTGGGGGGTGGACAGGCATTCACAGCTCTGGGGGAGATGGGGACAGGCATTCACAGCTCTGGGGGAGGGGGGACAGGCATTCACAGCTCTGGGGGAGGGGGGACAGGCATTCACAGCTCTGGGGGAGGGGGTGACAGGCATTCACAGCTCTGGGGGTGGGGGGGCCAGGCATTCACAGCTCTGGGGGTGGGGTGGCCAGGCATTCACAGCTCTGGGGGAGGGGGGGACAGGCATTCACAGCTCTGGGGGAGGGGGTGACAGGTATTCACAGCTGTGGGGTAGGGGGGGCAGGCATTCACAGCTCTGGGGGTGGGGGGGCAGGCATTCACAGCTCTGTGGGTAGGAGGACAGGCATTCACAGCTCTGGGGGAGGGGGGGACAGGCATTCACAGCTCTAGGGGTGGGGGGACAGGCATTCACAGCTCTGGGGGAGGGGGGACTGGCATTCACAGCTCTGGGGGAGGGGGGACAGGCATTCACAGCTCTGGGGGTTGGGGGAACAGGCATTCACAGCTCTGGGGGAGGGGGGACAGGCATTCACAGCTCTAGGGGTGGGGGGACAGGCATTCACAGCTCTGGGGGAGGGGGGACAGGCATTCACAGCTCTGGGGGGGTGGGGGGACAGGCATGCACAGCTCTGGGGGAGGGGGGGCAGGAATGCACAGCTCTGGCGGAGGAGGGGACAGATATCCACAGCTCTGGGGGTGTGGGGAACAGACATTCACAGCTCTGGGCGAGGGGGGAACAAGCATTCACCGCTCTAAGGGTGGGTGACAGGCATTCACAGCTCGGGGTTGGGGGTGGGGGGTGTGGAACATGACAGGGACAAATAATTCACCAATACTGGAAATGGTCTGAACTTCTCTCCTGTCCTGACAGTGATCACTTTTATAAACTTCTTTTCCAGGGGATCAGGAGAGGGCCAGGGAAAGGAAACTCAAACCAAACCAAAAACAGTCCAAATCTGATCCAACACAATGAATCAGGAACTGAATGCTCTCGGTGTTTGAACGTTGAAGCAGGAGTGTTCCAACCAGATGCACAGCCTCGGAAAAGCTTTGCACCATCCACAGCAGACAGGACCTGGACAGCATGGAGTTACAGAGATCGACAGCACAGAAAAAAGATCCGTGAGCCCTTCTGCAATTTAAACCAAACGCAGAAAAACTCACCTTGCCTCGTAATCTGGTAAAGGGACAGAGGACTCCCAAATACCACTATTTAAAGAAACTTATCAATTTTATTCTTTAACCCTAAAAGTGAACATTAAACATTTTAAAAAGTGAATGTTTTAACTGGGGAAAATGAAATTATGACGCGATCAGACAGGAGTTGGGGCGTACAGACTGGGAGCAATTGTGCCATAGAAAGGGCACAGCAGACATGTGGGGCAGTTGTTGCGAGTGATGCACAAATATGTCCCTCTGAGACGGGTAAGAAGGGGTAACGTGAACAGAGGAGCTTCTCCTTAAAGGGAAGAAGGCAGCTTACGTAAGGTGGAGGAGGCAAGGATCTAGCACAGCTTTAGAGGATTACAGGCTTGCTAGAAAGGAGCTCAGAAATGGACTGAGGAGAGCCAGGAGGGGGCATGAAAAGGGCTTGGCAAGAAGGATTAGGGAGAATCCAAAGGCATTTTACACAACCGTGAGGAATAGAGAATGATCAGGGAGAAGGTCGGGCCAATCAGGGATAGCGTAGGGAACTTGTGCATGGAGTCTGAGCAGATAGGGGAAGCCCTCAATGAGGTTTTTTGCTTTGGTTTTCACTAAGGGGAGGAAGCTTGTTGTGACTGAGAAGTTTGAGGAGCTGGGATACAGGCTGGAACAGATCAGGATTGATGAGGTTGATGAGCTGGAAATTTTGGCAAACATTAAGATTGATAAGTCCCCATGACCAGACCTGATTTATCCCAGGCTACTCCGGAAGCAAGAAAGGAGGTTGCTAAGCCACTGGTGAAGATCTTTGCATCCTCACTCCCCACGGGAGTCGTACCGGAGGATTGCTAGGAGGCGAATGTTGTTCCTCTTTTCAAGAAGGGGAATAGGGAAATCCCTGGCAATTACAGACCAGTCAGTCTTCCGTCTGTGGTCAGCAAGGTTTTGGACAGAATTCTGAGGGATAGAATTTATGACTATTTGGAAAAACATAGCGTGATTAAAGGCAGTCAGCATGGCTTTGTGAGGGGCAGGTCATCCCTCATAAATCTTATTGAGTTCTATGAGGAAGTGACAGGACAGATCGATGAAGGTCGAGGTAGTGGATGTGATGTATAAGGACTTCAGCAAGGCATTCGATAAGGTTCCCCATGGTAGGCTCATCCATAAAGTCAGGAGGTATGGGTTTTGGGAAATTTGGCTATTTAGATTCAGAATTGGCTAGCTGACAGAAGGCAGAGAGTGGTTGTAGATGGCAAGTTCTGCCTGGAGGTCAATCTTGAGTGGGGTCCCACAGGGCTCTGTTCTTGGGTCTCTGCTCTTTGTAGTTTTTATAAATGACTTGGATGAGGAGATTGAGGGGTGGGTTAGTAAATTTGCAGATGGCACATAGGTTGGAAGTTCTGTTGATAGTATTGAGGGCTGCAGCACAACATAGACAGGATGCAGAGCTGGGCTGAAAAATGGCAGATGGAATTAAACCTGGATAAATGCGAAATGATGCAATTTGAAAGGTCGAACTAGAATGCTGAATACAGGATTAAAGACCTGATCTTGGCAGTGTGGAGGAACAGAGAGATCTTGGTGTTCAAGTACATAGTTCCCGCAAATATGCCACCCAAGTGGATAGGGTTGTTAAGAAAGCATATGGTGTTTTGGCTTTCATTAACAGGGGAATCAAGTTTAAGAGCCGAGGGGTTTCGCTGCAGCTCTACAAGCCCCTGGTGAGACCACACTTGGAATATTGTGTCCGGTTCTGGATGCCCGACTACAGGAAAGATACAGAGACTTTGGAGAGGGTGCAAAGAATGTTTACCAGGGCTGCCTGGACTGGAGGGCTTGCCTTATGAAGAGAGATTGACGAAGCTCAGACTTTCATCTCTGGACAGAAGGAGGAAGAGAGGAGACCTGATCGAGGTATACAAGGTAATGAGAGTAATAGATAGAGTCAATAGCCAGAGACTTTACCCCAGGGCAGGATTGACTGGCACAAGGAGTCATATTTGTAAGTTATTAGGAGAAAAGTTAAACGGGTTGTCAGAGGTAGTTTCTTTACGCAGAGAATTGTGAATGCATGGAATGCTGTTGCCAGCGGTGATGGTGGAAGCAGAGTCATTGGGGACAATGAAGCGACTACTGGACATGCACATGGATAGCAGTGAAGTGAGGGGTGTGTAGGTTAAGTTATTTTATTTTACATTAGGATTAATCCTTGGCACAACATCGTGGGCTAAAGGGCCTGTTCTGTACTGTACTTTTCTATGTTCTATGTAAACAATAACTATTTACAACTCTGAACCACTTTTCTCTTAAAGATCTGTTTTCTATGTCCAACTCTATAACAATATACTGATCCAATAAACCCTGATTAAACTGTGCAACATATTAAGTTTTAAAGCCAGACAGCGGCTGCCATCTCCGGTGTCGGTCTTCCTGTTTGTAGATCTCCCTGGGTCGGCTTTAGACTTCTGCTGCAAGGGTAAAAAAAGTACCTTTGATCGAGAGTGTTTTGGATGGCAGTCTCTCTCTCTCTCTCTCTCTCTCTAGCTAACTCTCAAAATGCTGACCTTTGAAACCCCAAATATCGGATCATCTCACTGGTTCTAAGTTGTCAAAACGGTAAAATTCAAATTCCATTGGGTTTTAGTATACTGGGGCATAATTTAAATGGATTGGTTGAATTCAAATGGTGGTCAAACAACTGAGGTATCTAGTTTACAACCAAATGTTACATATTTTCAAGTCATAGTCAAGTCACACGACAGTTGCTCTCACTGCCAAACATCCTTCACTCTCCCTTAAAGGTACAGTATACACCTTCAACTTCGTAACAGCATCTTCAATATTTGGAGAGTTCTGCGTTCGGAGCTGTGTCGTGGCCATTCGCCTGCCCTGTGTGAGAGGAAGGATTCACAACTTCATCCAACTTCTGACCCATCAGCAGATTCACACCTGGGAGTGACCTGTTCAACCAGTGCAAGTGGATGTAGTCAGCTCCCACACCAACAAGTCTACAAGGGACTGCAGAGGTTGGAATATTCCATCACTCCTGTTGCTCTGACATCCAGCACTGAATCAAATTTGTCCTGACAGTTAGGGCTTGCTTCTGCTGAAGTTACTTCCTTATCACTAGAGAAGAGTTGAAAATTCTTGTCATCGTAGCTGACAGCTTTCTTCAGGGTATAGCGACCCTTTAAAACCAGCTCTCTGTGATCAGTCTGTCAAATTCAGAAAAATATCACAGACAATTAGTGTGCAATTAACATTGAATTTCTGCTTCAAATGGAACTTGCTCCCTGGGAAAAGAACTGAAATTTGATATCTGAAAAGTTCCCCGGCATTAAAATCTCCAAAAAGAAAGTTGATGAATCCTTGCTGACAATTCTTACTGACTTGAACATTACACACATGGCCCTACTTTCCTACCAGGAAGAATGGGAATCAAAGTTTACGTCAGACCCGAGGAGATTAGTGTCAGTGATGGTGGGGCTGGTTTATATCAGACAAGGGGAGATTGGTGTCAGTGACTGTGGGGCTGGTTTATATCAGACAGGGGGAGATTGGTGTCAGTGACTGTGGGGCTGGTTTATATCAGACAGGGGGAGATTGGTGTCAGTGACTGTGGGGCTGGTTTATATCAGACAGGGGGAGATTGGTGTCCGTGACTGTGGGGCTGGTTTATATCAGACAGGGGGAGATTGGTGTCTGTGACAGTGGAGCTGGTTTATATCAGACAAGGGGAGATTGGTGTCAGTGACTGTGGGACAGGTTTATATCAGGCAAGGGGAGATTGGTGTCAGTGACTGTGGGACAGGTTTATATCAAACAGGGGGAGATTGGCGTCAGTGACTGTGGGGCTGGTTTATATCAGACAGGGGGAGATTGGCGTCAGTGACTGTGGGGCTGGTTTATATCAGACAGGGGGTGATTGGTAAAAACAATGACTGCAGATGCTGGAAACCAGATTCTGGATCAATGGGGCTGGAAGAGCACAGCAATTCAGGCAGCATTCCTGTGTCAGTGACTGTGGGGCTGGTTTATATCAGACAGGGGCAAGTTGGTCTCAGTGACTGTGCGGCTGGATGACATCAGACAGGGGGAGATTGGTGTAAGTGTCTGTGGGTCTGGTTTATATCAGACAAGGGAAAATTGGTGTCAGTGACTGTTGGTTGGTTTATATCAGACAGGGGGAGATTGGTGTCAGTGTCTGTGGAGCTGGGTTATATCAGACAGGCTGAGATTGGTGTCAGTGTCTGTGGGGCTGGTTCATACCAGACAGAGGGAGATTGGTGTCAGTGACTGTGGGTTGGTTAATATCAGACAGAGGGAGATTGGTGTCAGTGATTCTGGGTCTGGTTTATATCAGACAGGGGGAGATTGGTGTCAGTGTCTGTGGGGCTGGTTTATATCAGACAGAGGGATATTGGTGTCAGTGACTGTGGGGTGAGTTTATATCAGACAGATGGGAGATTGGTGTCAGTGACATTGGGGCTGGTTTATATCAGACGGGGGAGAGTGTTGTCAATGACTGTGGGGCTGGTTTATATCAGACAGGAAGAGATTGTTGTCAGTGACTGTGGGGCTGGTTTATATCAGACAGGGGGAGATTGGTGTCAGTGACTGTGGGGCTGGTTTATATCTGACAGGAAGAGATTGTTGTCAGTGACTGTGGGGCTGGTTTATATCAGACAGGGGGAGATTGGTGTCAGTGACTGTGGGGCTGGTTTATATCTGACAGGAGGGGATTGTTGTCAGTGACTGTGGGGCTGGTTTATATCAGACAGGGGGAGATTGGTGTCAGTGACTGTGGGGCTGGTTTATATCTGACAGGAGGAGATTGGTGTCAGTGTCAGTGGGGTGGGTTTATATCAGACAGGGGGAGATTGGTGTCAGTGACTGTGGAGCTGGTTTATATCTGACAGGAGGGGATTGTTGTCAGTGACTGTGGGGCTGGTTTATATCAGACAGGGGGAGATTGTTGTCAGTGACTGTGGGGCTGGTTTATATCAGACAGGGGGAGATTGGTGTCAGTGTCTGTGGGGCTGGTTTATACCAGACAGAGGGAGATTGTTGTCAGTGTCTGTGGGGCTGGTTTATATCAGACCCGGGGAAATTGGTGTCAGTGACTGTAGGGCATGTTTATATCAGATAGCGGGAGATTGGTGTCAGTGTCTGTGGAGCTGGGTTATATCAGACAGGCTGAGTTTGGTGTCAGTGTCTGTGTGGCTGGTTTATACCAGACAGAGGGAGATTGGTGTCAGTGTCTGTGTGGCTGGTTTATATCAGACAGGGGGAGATGGGTGTCAGTGACTGTGGGGCTGGTTTATACCAGACAGAGGGAGATTGGTGTCAGTGACTCTGGGTCTGGTTTATATCAGACAGGGGGAGATTGGTGTCAGTGACTGTGGGGCTGGTTTATATCAGACAGGGGGAGATGGGTGTCAGTGACTGTGGGGCTGGTTTATATCTGACAGGGGGAGATTGGTGTCAGTGACTGTGGGGCTGGTATATATCTGACAGGGGGAGATTGGTGTCAGTGTCTGTGGGGCATGTTTATATCAGACAGGGGGAGATTGGTGTCAGTGACTGTGGGTCTGGTTTATATCAGATAGGGGGAGATTGGTGTCATGGACTGTGGGGCTGGTTTATATCACACAGGGGGAGATTGTTGTCAGTGACAGTGGGGCTGGTTTATATCAGACAGGGGGAGATTGGTGTCAGTGACTGTGGGGCTGGTTTATATCTGACAGGAGGAGATTGGTTTCAGTGACTGTGGGGCTGGTTTATATCTGACAGGGGGAGATTGGTGTCAGTGACTGTGGGGCTGGTATATATCTGACAGGGGGAGATTGGTGTCAGTGTCTGTGGGGCATGTTTATATCAGACAGGGGGAGATTGGTGTCAGTGACTGTGGGTCTGGTTTATATCAGATAGGGGGAGATTGGTGTCATGGACTGTGGGGCTGGTTTATATCACACAGGGGGAGATTGGTGTCAGTGACTGTGGGGCTGGTTTATATCACACAGGGGGAGATTGGTGTCAGTGACTGTAGGGCTGGATTATATCAGACAGGGGGAGATTTGTGTCAGTGTCTGTGGAGCTGGTTTATATCAGACAGGGCGAGATTGGTGTCAGTGTCTGTTGGTGCTGGTTTATATCTGACAGGAGGAGATTGTTGTCAGTGTCTGTGGGGCTGGTTTATATCAGACAGGGGAAGATTGGTATCTGTCTCTGTTGGGCTGGTTTATATCAGATAGGGGGAAATTGGTGTCAGTGACTGTAGGCATGTTTATATCAGACAGGCAGAGATTGGTGTCCGTGTCTGTGGGTCTGGTTTATATCAGACAAGGGAAGATTGGTGTCAGTGTGTGTGGGGCTGGGTTATATCAGACAGGCTGAGATTGGTGTCAGTGTCTGTTTGGCTGGTTTATCCCAAACAGAGGGAGATTGGTGTCAGTGACTGTGGGTTGGTTTATATCAGACAGAGGGAGATTGGTGTCAGTGACTGTGGGGTTGGTTTATATCAGACAGAGGGAATTTGGTGTCAGTGACTCTGGGTCTGGTTTATATCAGACAGGGGGAGATTGGTGTCAGTGTCTGCGGGGCTGGTTTATATCAGACAGGGGGAGATTGGTGTCAGTGACTGTGGGGCTGTTTCATATCAGACAGAGGGAGATTGGTGTCAGTGACAGTGGGGCTGGTTTGTATCAGATAGCGGGAGATTGGTGTCAGTGACTGTGGGGCTGGTTTATATCAGACAGAGGGATATTGGTGTCAGTGATTGTGGGGTGGTTTATATCAGACAGGGGGAGATTGGTGTCAGTGACAGTGGGGCTGGTTTATATCAGACAGGGGGAGATTGGTGTCAGTGACAGTGGGGCTGGTTTATATCAGACAGGGGGAGATTGGTGTCAGTGACAGTGGGGCTGGTTTATATCAGACAGGGGGAGATTGGTGTCAGTGACAGTGGGGCTGGTTTATATCAGACAGGGGGAGATTGGTGTCAGTGACAGTGGGGCTGGTTTATATCAGACAGGGGGAGATTGGTGTCAGTGTCAGTGTCTGTGTGGCTGGTTTATATCAGACAGGGGGAGATTGTTGTCAGGGACTGTGGGGATGGTTGATATCAGACAGGGGGAGATTGGTGTCAGTGACTGTGGGTCTGGTTTATATCAGATAGGGGGAGAATGGTGTCATGGACTGTGGGGCTGGTTTATATCACACAGGGGGAGATTGTTGTCAGTGACAGTGGGGCTGGTTTATATCAGACAGGGGGAGATTGGTGTCAGTGACAGTGGGGCTGGTTTATATCAGACAGGGGGAGATTGGTGTCAGTGTCAGTGTCTGTGTGGCTGGTTTATATCAGACAGGGGGAGATTGTTGTCAGGGACTGTGGGGATGGTTGATATCAGACAGGGGGAGATTGGTGTCAGTGACAGTGGGGCTGGTTTATATCAGACAGGGGGAGATTGGTGTCAGTGACAGTGGGGCTGGTTTATATCAGACAGGGGGAGATTGGTGTCAGTGACAGTGGGGCTGGTTTATATCAGACTGGGGGAGATTGGTGTCAGTGACTGTGGGGCTGGTTTATATCAGACAGGGGGAGATTGGTGTCAGTGACAGTGGGGCTGGTTTATATCAGACAGGGGGAGATTGGTGTCAGTGACAGTGGGGCTGGTTTATATCAGACAGGGGGAGATTGGTGTCAGTGTCAGTGTCTGTGTGGCTGGTTTATATCAGACAGGGGGAGATTGTTGTCAGGGACTGTGGGGATGGTTGATATCAGACAGGGGGAGATTGGTGTCAGTGTTAGTGGGGCTGGTTTATATCAGACAGGGGGAGATTGTTGTCAGGGACTGTGGGGATGGTTGATATCAGACAGGGGGAGATTGGTGTCAGTGACTGTGGGGCTGGTTTCTATCAGACAGGGGGAGATTGGTGTCAGTGTCTGTGGGGCTGGTTTATATCAGACAGGGGGAGATTGGTGTCAGTGACTGTGGCTGAAACTTTATTGCTGGAACAGCACAGCAGGTCAGGCAGCATCTAGGGAACAGAAGATTCGACGTTTCGGGCACATGCCCTTCTTCAGGAATGAGCAGAGAGTGTTCAGCAGGAGAAGATAAAAGGTAGGGAGGAGGGACTTGGAGGAGGGGCGTTGGAAATGTGATAGGTGGAAAGAGGTCAAGGTGAAGGTGATAGGTCGGAGTAGGGTGGAGGCGGAGAGGTCAAGAAGAAGACTGCAGGTCAGGAAGGCGGTGCCGGGCTGGAGGGATTCGGCTGAGACAAGGTGGGGGGAGGGGGGATGAAGAAACTGGTGAAGTCCAAGTTCATCCCCTGTGGTTGGAGGGTTCCCAGTCGGAAGATAAGACGCTCCTCCTCCGACCGTCGCGTTGTTGTGGTTTGGCGGTGGATGAGTCCAATGACCTGCATATCCTCGGTGGAGTGGGAGGGGGAGTTGAAATGCTGTGCTACAGGGTGATTGGGTTGGTTCGTCCGGGTGGCCCAGAGGTGCTCTCTGAATCGCTCCGCAAGTAGGCGGCCTGTCTCCCCAATATAGAGGAGGCCACACCGGCTGCAGCGGATGCAGTAGATGATGTGGGTGGAGGTGCAGGTGAATCTGTGGCGGATATGGAAGTTTCCTTTGGGGCCTTGGAGAGAAGTGAGGGGGGAGGTGTGGGCGCAAGTGTTGCACCTCCTGCGGTTGCAAGGGAAGGTGCCGGGAGTGGAGGTTGGGTTGGTGGGGGGTATGGATCTGACAAGGGAGTCGCGGAGGGAGTGGTCTCTACGGAAAGCTGATAGAGGAGGGGAGGGAAATATATCCTTGGTGGTGGGGTCCGTTTGGAGGTGGCGGAAGTGACGGCGGATGATGCGCTGTACATGGAGATTGGTGGGGTGGTAGGTGAGGACCAGTGGGGTTCTGTCCTGGTGGCGGTTGGAGGGGCGGGGCTCAAGGGCGGAGGATCGGGAAGTGGAGGAGATGCGGTGGAGGGCATCGTCGATCACGTCGGGGGGGAAATTGCGGTCCTTGAAGAAGGAGGCCGTCTGTGTTGTGCGTATTTTGTACTGGTCCTCCTGGGAGCAGATGCGGCGGAGACGAAGGAATTGGGAGAATGGGATGGCGTTTTTACAGGGGGCGGGGTGGGAGGAGGTGTAGTCCAGGTAGCTGTGGGAGTCGGTCGGTTTGTAGTAGATGTCCGTGTTGATTCGGTCGTCTGAGATAGAAACAGAAAGGTCTAGGAAGGGGAGGGAGGAGTCCGAGACTGTCCAGGTGAATTTGAGGTCGGGGTGGAAGGTGTTAGTGTAGTGGATGAACTGTTCAACCTCCTCGTGGGAGCACGAGGTAGCGCCGATACAGTCATCAATGTAGCGGAGGAAAAGATGGGGGGTGGGGCCAGTGTAGTTGCGGAAGATGGATTGTTCCACATATCCTACGAAGAGGCAGGCATAGCTGGGGCCCATGCGGGTGCCCATGGCTACTCCTTTTGTTTGGAGAAAGTGGGAGGATTGGAAAGAAAAGTTGTTCAGGGTGAGGACCAGTTCAGTCAGTCGAAGGATGGTGTCAGTGGAAGGGTACTGGTTGGTATGGCGGGAAAGGAAGAAGCGGAGTGCTTTGAGTCCTTCGTGATGGGGGATGGAGGTGTACAGGGACTGGATGTCCATGGTGAAAATAAGGCGCTGGGGACCGGGGAAGCGAAAATCATGGAGCAGGTGGAGGGCGTGGGTGGTGTCACGAACGTAGGTGGGGAGTTCTTGGACTAATGGGGACAGGACCGTGTCGAGGTATGCCGAGATGAGTTCAGTGGGGCAGGAGCAGGCTGAGACGATGGGTCGTCCGGGGCAGTCAGGTTTGTGGATTTTGGGCAGGAGGTAGAAGCGGGAGGTGCGGGGTTGTGGGACTATGAGGTTGGAGGCGGTGGATGGGAGGTCCCCTGAGGTGATGAGGTTATGGACGGTCTGGGAGATGATGGTTTGGTGGTGGGGGGTGGGGTCATGGTCAAGGGGGCAGTAGGAGGAGGTATCTGCGAGCTGGCGTTTGGCCTCAGCGGTGTAGAGGTCGGTGCGCCAAACTACTACTGCGCCTCCCTTGTCAGCTGGTTTGATGGTGAGGTTGGGGTTGGAACGGAGGGAGTGGAGGGCTGCGCGTTCCGAGGGTGAGAGGTTGGAGTGGGTGGGGGGAGTGTGGGAGTTCAGGTAGCGGTTAATATCGCGGCGGCAGTTTGCAATAAAGAGGTCGAGGGCAGGTAGGAGGCCAGCACGGGGTGTCCAGGTGGACGGGGTGTGTTGGAGGTGGGAGAAGGGGTCGTCAGAGGGTGGGTGAGGGTCTTGATTGAAAAAGAAGGCACGGAGGCGAAGGCGGCGGAAGAATTGTTCAATGTCACTCCGTGTATTGAATTCATTGACCCGAGAACGTGTGGGAACGAAGGTGAGACCCCTCCTGAGGACTGATCTCTCATCCTCAGAGAGGGGCAGGTCCGGCAAACGCCAGCTCGCAGATACCTCCTCCTACTGCCCCCTTGACCATGACCCCACCCCCCACCACCAAACCATCATCTCCCAGACCATCCATAACCTCATCACCTCAGGGGACCTCCCATCCACCGCCTCCAACCTCATAGTCCCACAACCCCGCACCGCCCGCTTCTACCTCCTGCCCAAAATCCACAAACCTGACTGCCCCGGACGACCCATCGTCTCAGCCTGCTCCTGCCCCACCGAACTCATCTCCGCATACCTTGACACCGTCCTGTCCCCATTAGTCCAAGAACTCCCCACCTACGTTCGTGACACCACCCACGCCCTCCACCTCCTCCAGGATTTCCGCTTCCCCGGTCCCCAACGCCTTATTTTCACCATGGACATCCAGTCCCTGTACACCTCCATCCCCCATCACGAAGGACTCAAAGCCCTCCGCTTCTTCCTTTCCCGCCGTACCGACCAGTACCCTTCCACTGACACCCTCCTTCGACTGACTGAACTGATCCTCACCCTGAACAACTTTTCTTTCCAATCCTCCCACTTTCTCCAAAAAACAGGGGGAGATTGTTGTCAATGACTGTGGGGCTGGGTGATATCAGACAGGGGGGGAGATTGGTGTCAGTGACTGTGGGGCTAGTTTATATCTGACAGGAGGAGATTGTTGTCAATGACTGTGGGGCTGGTTTATACCAGACAGGGGTAGATTGGTGTCAGTGACTGTGCGGCAGGTTTATGTCAGACAGGGGGAGATTGGTGTCAGTGACTGTGGGGCTAGTTTATATCTGACAGGAGGAGATTGTTGTCAATGACTGTGGGGCTGGTTTATATCAGACAGGGGGAGATTGGTGTCAGTGACTGTGGGCCTGGTTTATATCTGACAGGAGGAGATTGGTGTCAGTGTCTGTGCGGCAGGTTTATGTCAGACAGGGGGAGATTGGTGTCAGTGACTGTGGGGCTGGTTTATATCAGACTGGGGGAGATTGGTGTCAGTGACTGTGGGGCTGGTTTATATCTGACAGGAGGAGACTGGTGTCAGTGTCTGTGGGGCGGGTTTATATCAGACAGGGGGGGAGATTGGTGTCAGTGACTGTGGGGCTGGTTTATATCAGACAGGAGGAGATTGGTGTCAGTGACTGTGGGGCTGGTTTATATCTGACAGGAGGAGACTGGTGTCAGTGTCTGTGGGGCGGGTTTATATCAGACAGGGGGGGAGATTGGTGTCAGTGACTGTGGGGCTAGTTTATATCAGACAGGGGGTGATTGGTGTCAGTGACTGTGGCGCTTTTTCATATCAGACAGGGGGAGATTTGTGTCAGTGACTGTGGCGCTGGTTTATATCAGATAGCGGGAGATTGGTGTCAGTGTCTGTGGGGCTGGTTTATATCAGACAGGGGGAGATTAGTGTCAGTGACTGTAGCGCTGGTTTATATCAGACAGGGGGAGATTGGTGTCAGTGACTGTGGGGCTGGTTTATATCTGACAGGAGGAGATTGGTGTCAGTGACTGTGGGGCTGGTTTATATCAGACAGGGGGAGATTGGTGTCAGTGACTGTGGGGCTGGTTTATATCAGACAGGGGGAGATTGGTGTCAGTGACTGTAGGGCATGTTTATATCAGACAGATGGAGATTGGTGTCAGTGAATCTGGGTCTGGTTTATATCAGACAGGGGGCGATTGGTGTCAGTGTCTGTGGGGCTGGTTTATATCAGACAGAGGGATATTGGTGTCAGTGATTGTGGGGTGGTTTATATCAGACAGGGGGAGATTGGTGTCAGTGACAGTGGGGCTGGTTTATATCAGACAGGGGGAGATTGTTGTCAGTGTCTGTGGGGCTGGTTATATCAGACAGGAGGAGATTGTTGTCAGTGTCTGTGGGGCTGGTTTATATCAGACTGGGGAAGATTGGTGTCAGTGACTGTGGATCTGGTTTATATCAGACAGGGGTTGATTGGTGTCAGTGACTGTGGGGCTGGTGTATATCTGACAGGAGGAGATTGTTGTCAGTGACTGTGGGGCTGGTTTATATCAGACAGGAGGTGATGGGTGTCAGAGGCTGTGGGTCTGGTTTATATCAGACAGGGGGAGATTTTTGTCAATGACTGTGGGGCTGGTTTATATCAGACAGGGGGAGATTGGTGTCAGTGACTGTGGGCTGGTTTATATCTGACAGGAGGAGATTGTTGTCAGTGACTGTGGGGCTGGTTGATATCAGACAGGAGGTGATTGATGTCAGTGACTGTGGGGCTGGTTTATATCAGACAGGAGGTGATGGGTGTCAGAGGCTGTGGGTCTGGTTTATATCAGACAGGGGGAGATTTTTGTCAATGACTGTGGGGCTGGTTTATATCAGACAGGGGGAGATTGGTGTCAGTGACTGTGGGTTGGTTTATATCAGACAGAGGGAATTTGGTGTCAGTGACTCTGGGTCTGGTTTATATCAGACAGGGGGAGATTGGTGTCAGTGACTGTTGGGCTGGTTTATATCAGACAGGGGGAGATTGGTGTCAGGGACTGTGGGGCTGGTTTATATCAGACAGGGGGAGATTGTTGTCAGTGTCTGTGGGGCTGGTTTATATCAGACAGGGCGAGATTGGTGTCAGTGACTGTGGGGCTGGTTTATATCTGACAGGAGGAGATTGTTGTCAGTGACTGTGGGGCTGGTTTATATCAGACAGTGGGAGATTGGTGTCAGTGTCAGTGTCTGTGTGGCTGGTTTATATCAGACAGGGGGAGTTTGGTGTCAGTGTCTGTGGGGATGGTTGATATCAGACAGGGGGAGATTGGTGTCAGTGTCTGTGGGGCTGGTTTCTGTCAGACTGGGGGAGATTGGTGTCAGTGACTGTGGGGCTGGTTTATATCTGACAGGAGGAGATTGGTGTCAGTGACTGTGGGGCTGGTTTATATCTGACAGGAGGAGATTGTTGTCAGTGACTGTGGGGCTGGTTTATATCAGACAGGAGGTGATTGGTGTCAGTGACTGTGGGTCTGGTTTATATCAGACAGGGCGAGATTTTTGTCAATGGGTGTGGGGCTGGTTTGTATCAGACAGGAGGAGATTGGTGTCAGTGATTGTGGGGCTGGTTTATATCTGACAGGAGGAGATTGTTGTCAGTGACTGTGGGGCTGGTTTAGATCTGACAGGAGGTGATTGATGTCAGTGACTGTGGGTCTGGTTTATATCAGACAGGGGGAGATTGGTGTCAGTGACTGTGGGTTGGTTTATATCAGACAGAGGGAATTTGGTGTCAGTGACTCTGGGTCTGGTTTATATCAGACATGGGGAGATTGGTGTCAGTGACTGTGGGTCTGGTTTATATCAGACAGTGCGAGATTTTTGTCAATGGTTGTGGGGCTGGTTTGTATCAGACAGGAGGAGATTGGTGTCAGTGATTGTGGGGCTGGTTTATATCTGACAGGAGGAGATTGGTGTCAGTGCCTGTGGGGCGGGCTTATATCAGACAGGGGGAGATTGGTGTCAGTGTCTGTGGAGCTGGGTTATATCAGACTGGCTGAGTTTGGTGTCAGTGTCTGTGTGGCTGGTTTATACCAGACAGAGGGAGATTGGTGTCAGTGTCTGTGTGGCTGGTTTATCCCAAACAGAGGGAGATTGGTGTCAGTGACTGTGGGTTGGTTTATATCAGACAGGGGGAGGTTGGTGTCAGTGACTGTGGGGCTGGTTTATATCAGACAGTGGGAGATTAGTGTCAGTGTCTGTGGGGCTGGTTTATATCAGACTGGTTGAGATTGGTGTCAGTGACTGTGGGTCTGGTTTATATCAGACAGGAGGAGATTGTTGTCAGTGACTGCGGGGCTGGTTTATATCAGAGAGGGGGAGATTGGTGTCAGTGTCAGTGTCTGTGTGGCTGGTTTATATCAGACAGGGGGAGATTGGTGTCAGTGTCTGTGGGGATGGTTGATATCAGACAGGGGGAGATTGGTGTCAGTGTTTGTGGGGCTGGTTTCTATCAGACTGGGGGAGATTGGTGTCAGTGACTGTGGGGCTGGTTTATATCTGACAGGAGGAGATTGGTGTCAGTGACTGTGGGGCTGGTTTATATCTGACAGGAGGAGATTGATGTCAGTGACTGTGGGGCTGGTTTATATCTGACAGGAGGAGATTGGTGTCAGTGACTGTGGGGCTGGTTTATATCTGACAGGAGGAGATTGTTGTCAGTGACTGTGGGGCTGGTTTATATCAGACAGGAGGTGATTGGTGTCAGTGACTGTGGGTCTGGTTTATATCAGACAGGGCGAGATTTTTGTCAATGGGTGTGGGGCTGGTTTGTATCAGACAGGAGGAGATTGGTGTCAGTGATTGTGGGGCTGGTTTATATCTGACAGGAGGAGATTGTTGTCAGTGACTGTGGGGCTGGTTTAGATCTGACAGGAGGTGATTGATGTCAGTGACTGTGGGTCTGGTTTATATCAGACAGGGGGAGATTGGTGTCAGTGACTGTGGGTTGGTTTATATCAGACAGAGGGAATTTGGTGTCAGTGACTCTGGGTCTGGTTTATATCAGACATGGGGAGATTGGTGTCAGTGACTGTGGGTCTGGTTTATATCAGACAGTGCGAGATTTTTGTCAATGGTTGTGGGGCTGGTTTGTATCAGACAGGAGGAGATTGGTGTCAGTGATTGTGGGGCTGGTTTATATCTGACAGGAGGAGATTGGTGTCAGTGCCTGTGGGGCGGGCTTATATCAGACAGGGGGAGATTGGTGTCAGTGTCTGTGGAGCTGGGTTATATCAGACTGGCTGAGTTTGGTGTCAGTGTCTGTGTGGCTGGTTTATACCAGACAGAGGGAGATTGGTGTCAGTGTCTGTGTGGCTGGTTTATCCCAAACAGAGGGAGATTGGTGTCAGTGACTGTGGGTTGGTTTATATCAGACAGGGGGAGGTTGGTGTCAGTGACTGTGGGGCTGGTTTATATCAGACAGTGGGAGATTAGTGTCAGTGTCTGTGGGGCTGGTTTATATCAGACTGGTTGAGATTGGTGTCAGTGACTGTGGGTCTGGTTTATATCAGACAGGAGGAGATTGTTGTCAGTGACTGCGGGGCTGGTTTATATCAGAGAGGGGGAGATTGGTGTCAGTGTCAGTGTCTGTGTGGCTGGTTTATATCAGACAGGGGGAGATTGGTGTCAGTGTCTGTGGGGATGGTTGATATCAGACAGGGGGAGATTGGTGTCAGTGTTTGTGGGGCTGGTTTCTATCAGACTGGGGGAGATTGGTGTCAGTGACTGTGGGGCTGGTTTATATCTGACAGGAGGAGATTGGTGTCAGTGACTGTGGGGCTGGTTTATATCTGACAGGAGGAGATTGATGTCAGTGACTGTGGGGCTGGTTTATATCAGACAGGAGGTGATTGGTGTCAGTGACTGTGGGTCTGGTTTATATCAGACAGTGCGAGATTTTTGTCAATGGTTGTGGGGCTGGTTTGTATCAGACAGGAGGAGATTGGTGTCAGTGATTGTGGGCCTGGTTTATATCTGACAGGAGGAGATTGTTGTCAGTGACTGTGGGGCTGGTTTAGATCTGACAGGAGGTGATTGATGTCAGTGACTGTGGGTCTGGTTTATATCAGACAGGGGGATATTGGTGTCAGTGACTGTGGGTTGGTTTATATCAGACAGAGGGAATTTGGTGTCAGTGTCTGAGGGTCTGGTTTATATCAGACATGGGGAGATTGGTGTCAGTGACTGTGGGTCTGGTTTATATCAGACAGGGGGAGATTGGTGTCAGGGACTGTGGGGCTGGTTTATATCAGACAGGGGGAGATTGTTGTCAGTGTCTGTGCGGCTGGTTTATATCAGACAGGGGGAGATTGGTGTCAGTGACTGTGGGCTGGTTTATATCTGACAGGAGGAGATTGTTGTCAGTGACTGTGGGGCTGGGTGATATCAGACAGGAGGTGATTGGTGTCAGTGACTGTGCGTCTGGTTTATATCAGTCAGGGGGAGATTGTTGTCAATGACTGTGGGGCTGGTTTATACCAGACAGGGGTAGATTGGTGTCAGTGACTGTGGGGCTAGTTTATATCTGACAGGAGGATATTGTTGTCAGTGACTGTGGGGCTGGTTTATATCTGACAGGGGGAGATTGGTGTCAGTGACTGTGGGGCTGGCTTATATCAGACAGGGGGAGATTGGTGTCAGTGACTGTGGGGCTGGTTTATATCTGACAGGAGGAGACTGGTGTCAGTGTCTGTGGGGCTTTTTTATATCAGACAGGGGGGAGATTGGTGTCAGTGACTGTGGGGCTGGTTTATATCAGACAGGGGGTGATTGGTGTCAGTGACTGTGGCGCTTTTTCATATCAGACAGGGGGAGATTTGTGTCAGTGACTGTAGCGCTGGTTTATATCAGATAGCGGGAGATTGGTGTCAGTGTCTGTGGGGCTGGTTTATATCAGACAGGGGGAGATTAGTGTCAGTGACTGTAGCACTGGTTTATATCAGACAGGGGGAGATTGGTGTCAGTGTCTGTGGAGCTGGTTTATATCAGACAGGCAGAGATTGGTGTCAGTGACTGTGGGGCTGGTTTATATCTGACAGGAGGAGATTGGTGTCAGTGCCTGTGGGGCGGGCTTTTATCAGACAGGGGGAGATTGGTGTCAGTGTCTGTGGGGCTGGTTTATATCAGACGGGGAGATTGGTGTCAGTGACTGTGTGTCTGGTTTATATCAGACAGGGGGAGATTGGTGTCAGTGACTGTGGGGCTGGTTTATATCAGACAGGGGGAGATTGGTGTCAGTGACTGTAGGGCATGTTTATATCAGACAGATGGAGATTGGTGTCAGTGATCTGGGTCTGGTTTATATCAGACAGGGGGCGATTGGTGTCAGTGTCTGTGGGGCTGGTTTATATCAGACAGAGGGATATTGGTGTCAGTGATTGTGGGGTGGTTTATATCAGACAGGGGGAGATTGGTGTCAGTGACAGTGGGGCTGGTTTATATCAGACAGGGGGAGATTAGAGTCAGTGTCTGTGGGGCTGGTTTATATCAGACTGGGGAAGATTGGTGTCAGTGACTGTGGATCTGGTTTATATCAGACAGGGGTTGATTGGTGTCAGTGACTGTGTGGTTGGTTTATATCAGACAGGGGGAGATTGTTGTCAGTGTCTGTGGGGCTGGTTTATATCAGACAGGGGGAGATTGGTGTCAGTGACTGTGGGCTGGTTTATATCTGACAGGAGGAGATTGTTGTCAGTGACTGTGGGGCTGGTTGATATCAGACAGGAGGAGATTGGTGTCAGTGTCTGTGCGGCGGGTTTATATCAGACGGGGGAGATTGGTGTCAGTGACTGTGGGGCTGGTTTATATCAGACAGGGGGAGATTGGTGTCAGTGACTGTGGGCTGGTTTATATCTGACAGGAGGAGATTGTTGTCAGTGACTGTGGGGCTGGGTGATATCAGACAGGAGGTGATTGGTGTCAGTGACTGTGCGTCTGGTTTATATCAGACAGGGGGAGATTGTTGTCAATGACTGTGGGGCTGGTTTATATCAGACAGGGGGAGATTGGTGTCAGTGACTGTGGGCCTGGTTTATATCTGACAGGAGGAGATTGGTGTCAGTGTCTGTGCGGCAGGTTTATGTCAGACAGGGGGAGATTGGTGTCAGTGACTGTGGGGCTGGCTTATATCAGACAGGGGGAGATTGGTGTCAGTGACTGTGGTGCTAGTTTATATCTGACAGGAGGATATTGTTGTCAGTGACTGTGGGGCTGGTTTATATCTGACAGGGGGAGATTGTTGTCAATGACTGTGGGGCTGGTTTATATCAGACAGGGGGAGATTGGTGTCAGTGACTGTGGGCCTGGTTTATATCTGACAGGAGGAGATTGGTGTCAGTGTCTGTGCGGCAGGTTTATGTCAGACAGGGGGAGATTGGTGTCAGTGACTGTGGGGCTGGTTTATATCTGACAGGAGGAGACTGGTGTCAGTGTCTGTGGGGCTGGTTTATATCAGACAGGGGGGAGATTGTTGTCAGTGACTGTGGGGCTGGTTTATATCAGACAGGGGGTGATTGGTGTCAGTGACTGTGGCGCTTTTTCATATCAGACAGGGGGAGATTTGTGTCAGTGACTGTAGCGCTGGTTTATATCAGATAGCGGGAGATTGGTGTCAGTGTCTGTGGGGCTGGTATATATCTGACAGGGGGAGATTGGTGTCAGTGTCTGTGGAGCTGGTTTATATCAGACAGGCAGAGATTGGTGTCAGTGACTGTGGGGCTGGTTTATATCTGACAGGAGGAGATTGGTGTCAGTGCCTGTGGGGCGGGCTTATATCAGACAGGGGGAGATTGGTGTCAGTGTCTGTGGAGCTGGGTTATATCAGACTGGCTGAGTTTGGTGTCAGTGTCTGTGTGGCTGGTTTATCCCAAACAGAGGGAGATTGGTGTCAGTGACTGTGGGTTGGTTTATATCAGACAGGGGGAGGTTGGTGTCAGTGACTGTGGGGCTGGTTTATATCAGACAGTGGGAGATTAGTGTCAGTGTCTGTGGGGCTGGTTTATATCAGACTGGTTGAGATTGGTGTCAGTGACTGTGGGTCTGGTTTATATCAGACAGGAGGAGATTGTTGTCAGTGACTGTGGGGCTGGTTTATATCAGAGAGGGGGAGGTTGGTGTCAGTGACTGTGGGGCTGGTTTATATCAGACAGTGGGAGATTAGTGTCAGTGTCTGTGGGGCTGGTTTATATCAGACAGGGGGAGATTGTTGTCAGTGACTGTGGCGCTTTTTCATATCTGACAGGAGGAGATTGTTGTCAGTGACTGTGGGGCTGGTTTATATCTGACAGGAGGAGATTGTTGTCAGTGACTGTGGGGCTGGTTTATATCAGACAGTGGGAGATTGGTGTCAGTGTTAGTGTCTGTGTGGCTGGTCTATATCAGACAGGGGGAGATTGGTGTCAGTGTCTGTGGGGATGGTTGATATCAGACAGGGGGAGATTGGTGTCAGTGTCTGTGGGGCTGGTTTCTGTCAGACTGGGGGAGATTGGTGTCAGTGACTGTGGGGCTGGTTTATATCTGACAGGAGGAGATTGTTGTCAGTGACTGTGGGGCTGGTTTATATCAGACAGGGGGAGGTTGGTATCAGTGACTGTGGGGCTGGATTATATTAGACAGGGGGAGATTGGTGTCAGTGACTGTGGGGCTGGTTTATATCAGACAGGAGGTGATTGGTGTCAGTGACTGTGGGTCTGGTTTATATCAGACAGGGGGAGATTTTTGTCAATGGGTGTGGGGCTGGTTTGTATCAGACAGGAGGAGATTGGTGTCAGTGATTGTGGGGCTCGTTTATATCTGACAGGAGGAGATTGTTGTCAGTGACTGTGGGGCTGGTTTATATCAGACAGGGGGAGATTGTTGTCAGTGACTGTGGGGCTGGTTTATATCTGACAGGAGGTGATTGATGTCAGTGACTGTGGGTCTGGTTTATATCAGACAGGGGGAGATTGGTGTCAGTGACTGTGGGTTGGTTTATATCAGACAGAGGGAATTTGGTGTCAGTGACTCTGGGTCTGGTTTATATCAGACATGGGGAGATTGTTGTCAGTGACTGTGGGGCTGGTTTATATCAGACAGGGGGAGATTGGTGTCAGTGACTGTGGGGCTGGTTTATATCAGACAGGGGGAGATTGTTGTCAGTGTCTGTGGGGCTGGTTTATATCAGACAGGGGGAGATTGGTGTCAGTGACTGTGGGCTCGTTTATATCTGACAGGAGGAGATTGTTGTCAGTGACTGTGGGGCTGGGTGATATCAGACAGGAGGTGATTGGTGTCAGTGACTGTGCGTCTGGTTTATATCAGACAGGGGGAGATTGTTGTCAATGACTGTGGGGCTGGTTTATATCATACAGGGGGAGATTGGTGTCAGTGACTGTGGGCCTGGTTTATATCTGACAGGAGGAGATTGGTGTCAGTGTCTGTGCGGCAGGTTTATGTCAGACAGGGGGAGATTGGTGTCAGTGACTGTGGGGCTGGTTTATATCAGACAGGGGGAGATTGGTGTCAGTGACTGTGGGGCTGGTTTATATCTGACAGGAGGAGACTGGTGTCAGTGTCTGTGGGGCTGGTTTATATCAGACAGGGGGGGAGATTGGTGTCAGTGACTGTGGGGCTGGTTTATATCAGACAGGGGGTGATTGGTGTCAGTGACTGTGGCGCTTTTTCATATCAGACAGGGGGAGATTTGTGTCAGTGACTGTAGCGCTGGTTTATATCAGATAGCGGGAGATTGGTGTCAGTGTCTGTGGGGCTGGTTTATATCTGACAGGAGGAGATTGGTGTCAGTGTCTGTGGAGCTGGTTTATATCAGACAGGCAGAGATTGGTGTCAGTGTCTGTGGGGCTGGTTTATATCAGACAGCGGATGATTGATGTCTGTCTCTGTGGGGCTGGTTTATATCAGACAGAGGGATATTGGTGTCAGTGACTGTAGGGCATGTTAATATCAGACAGGCAGAGATTGGTGTCAGTTTCTGTGGGTCTGGTTTATATCAGACAGGAGGTGATTGGCGTCAGTCTCTGTGGGGCTGGTTTATATCAGACAGGGGGAAATTGGTGTCAATGACTGTAGGGCATGTTTATATCAGACTGGGGGAGATTGGTGTCAGTGTCTGTGGGGCTGGTTTTTATCAGACAGAGGGATATTGGTGTCAGTGACTGTGGGGTGGTTTATATCAGACAGGGGGAGATTGGTGTCAGTGACAGTGGGGCTGGTTTATATCAGACAGGGGGAGAGTGTTGTCAATGACTGTGGGGCTGGTTTATATCAGACAGGGCGAGATTGGTGTCAGTGACTGTGGGGCTGGTTTTTTTCCGACAGGAGGAGATTGTTGTCAGTGACTGTGGGGCTGGTTTATATCTGACAGGAGGAGACTGGTGTCAGTGTCTGTGTGGTTGGTTTATATCAGACAGGGGGGAGATTGGTGTCAGTGACTGTGGGGCTGGTTTATATCAGACAGGGGGTGATTGGTGTCAGTGACTGTGGCGCTTTTTCATATCAGACAGGGGGAGATTTGTGTCAGTGACTGTAGCGCTGGTTTATATCAGAGAGCGGGAGATTGGTGTCAGTGTCTGTGGAGCTGGTTTATATCAGACAGGCAGAGATTGGTGTCAGTGACTGTGGGGCTGGTTTATATCTGACAGGAGGAGATTGGTGTCAGTGCCTGTGGGGCGGGCTTTTATCAGACAGGGGGAGATTGGTGTCAGTGTCTGTGGGGCTGGTTTATATCAGACGGGGAGATTGGTGTCAGTGACTGTGGGGCTGGTTTATATCAGACAGGGGGAGATTGGTGTCAGTGACTGTGTGTCTGGTTTATATCAGACAGGGGGAGATTGGTGTCAGTGACTGTGGGGCTGGTTTATATCAGACAGGGGGAGATTGGTGTCAGTGACTGTAGGGCATGTTTATATCAGACAGATGGAGATTGGTGTCAGTGAATCTGGGTCTGGTTTATATCAGACAGGGGGCGATTGGTGTCAGTGTCTGTGGGGCTGGTTTATATCAGACAGAGGGATATTGGTGTCAGTGATTGTGGGGTGGTTTATATCAGACAGGGGGAGATTGGTGTCAGTGACAGTGGGGCTGGTTTATATCAGACAGGGGGAGATTGTTGTCAGTGTCTGTGGGGCTGGTTTATATCAGACAGGGGGAGATTAGAGTCAGTGTCTGTGGGGCTGGTTTATATCAGACTGGGGAAGATTGGTGTCAGTGACTGTGGATCTGGTTTATATCAGACAGGGGGAGATTGGTGTCAGTGACTGTGTGGTTGGTTTATATCAGACAGGGGGAGATTGTTGTCAGTGTCTGTGGGGCTGGTTTATATCAGACAGGGGGAGATTGGTGTCAGTGACTGTGGGCTGGTTTATATCTGACAGGAGGAGATTGTTGTCAGTGACTGTGGGGCTGGTTGATATCAGACAGGAGGAGATTGGTGTCAGTGTCTGTGCGGCGGGTTTATATCAGACAGGGGGAGATTGGTGTCAGTGACTGTGGGGCTGGTTTATATCAGACAGGGGGAGATTGGTGTCAGTGACTGTGGGCTGGTTTATATCTGACAGGAGGAGATTGTTGTCAGTGTCTGTGCGTCTGGTTTATATCAGACAGGGGGAGATTGTTGTCAATGACTGTGGGGCTGGTTTATACCAGACAGGGGTAGATTGGTGTCAGTGACTGTGGTGCTAGTTTATATCTGACAGGAGGATATTGTTGTCAGTGACTGTGGGGCTGGATTATATCTGACAGGGGGAGATTGTTGTCAATGACTGTGGGGCTGGTATATATCAGACAGGGGGAGATTGGTGTCAGTGACTGTGGGCCTGGTTTATATCTGACAGGAGGAGATTGGTGTCAGTGTCTGTGCGGCAGGTTTATGTCAGACAGGGGGAGATTGATGTCAGTGACTGTGGGGCTGGCTTATATCAGACAGGGGGAGATTGGTGTCAGTGACTGTGGGGCTGGTTTATATCTGACAGGAGGAGACTGGTGTCAGTGTCTGTGGGGCTGGTTTATATCAGACAGGGGGTGATTGGTGTCAGTGACTGTGGCGCTTTTTCATATCAGACAGGGGAAGATTGGTGTCAGTGACTGTGGGGCTGGTTTATATCAGACAGGGGGTGATTGGTGTCAGTGACTGTGGCGCTTTTTCATATCAGACAGGGGAAGATTGGTGTCAGTGACTGTTGGTTGGTTTATATCGAAAGGGGGAAATTGGTGTCAGTGTCTGTGGAGCTTGGTTATATCACGCAGGCTGTGAATGGTGTCAGTGTCTGTGTGGCTGGTTTATATCAGACAGCGGATGATTGATGTCTGTCTCTGTGGGGCTGGTTTATACCAGACAGGGGGAGATTGGTGTCAGTGTCTGTGGGGCTGGTTTTTATCAGACAGAGGGATATTGGTGTCAGTGACTGTAGGGTGGTTTATATCAGACTGGGGGAGATTGGTGTCAGTGACAGTGGGGCTGGTTTATATCAGACAGGGGGAGAGTGTTGTCAATGACTGTGGGGCTGGTTTATATCAGACAGGGCGAGATTGTTGTCAGTGACTGTGGGGCTGGTTGATATCAGACAGGGGGAGGTTGGTGTCAGTTACTGTGGGGCTGGATTATATCAGACAGGGGGAGATTGGTGTCAGTGACTGTGGGGCTGGTTTATATCTGACAGGAGGTGATTGGTGTCAGTGACTGTGGGTCTGGTTTATATCAGACAGGGGGAGATTTTTGTCAATGACTGTGGGGCTGGTTTATATCTGACAGGAGGTGATTGGTGTCAGTGACTGTGGGTCTGGTTTATATCTGACAGGAGGAGATTGGTGTCAGTGACTGTGGGGCTGGTTTGTATCAGACAGGAGGAGATTGGTGTCAGTGACTGTGGGGCTGGTTTATATCAGACATGGGGAGATTGGTGTCAGTGACTGTTGGGCTGGTTTATATCAGACAGAGGGAATTTGGTGTCAGTGACTCTGGGTCTGGTTTATATCAGACATGGGGAGATTGGTGTCAGTGACTGTTGGGCTGGTTTATATCAGACAGGGGGAGATTGGTGTCAGGGACTGTGGGGCTGGTTTATATCAGACAGGGGGAGATTGTTGTCAGTGTCTGTGGGGCTGGTTTATATCAGACAGGGGGAGATTGGTGTCAGTGACTGTGGGGCTGGGTGATATCAGACAGGATGTGATTGGTGTCAGTGACTGTGCGTCTGGTTTATATCAGACAGGGGGAGATTGTTGTCAATGACTGTGGGGCTGGTTTATACCAGACAGGGGTAGATTGGTGTCAGTGACTGTGGGGCTGGTTTATATCTGACAGGAGGAGATTGTTGTCAGTGACTGTGGGGCTGGTTTATATCTGACAGGGGGAGATTGTTGTCAATGACTGTGGGGCTGGTTTATATCAGACAGGGGGAGATTGGTGTCAGTGACTGTGGGGCTGGTTTATATCTGACAGGAGGAGATTGGTGTCAGTGACTGTGGGGCTGGTTTATATCTGACAGGAGGAGACTGGTGTCAGTATCTGTGGGGCGGGTTTATATCAGACAGGGGGGGAGATTGGTGTCAGTGACTGTGGGGCTGGTTTATATCAGACAGGGGGTGATTGGTGTCAGTGACTGTGGAGCTGATTTATATCTGACAGGAGGAGATTGTTGTCAGTGACTGTAGCGCTGGTTTACATCAGATAGCGGGAGATTGGTGTCAGTGTCTGTGGGGCTGGTTTATATCAGACAGGGGGAGATTGGTGTCAGTGACTGTGGGGCTGGTTTATATCTGACAGGAGGAGATTGTTGTCAGTGACTGTGGGGCTGGTTTATATCAGACAGGAGGAGATTGTTGTCAGTGACTGTGGCGCTTTTTCATATCTGACAGGAGGAGATTGTTGTCAGTGACTGTGGGGCTGGTTTATATCTGACAGGAGGAGATTGTTGTCAGTGACTGTGGGGCTGGTTTATATCAGACAGTGGGAGATTGGTGTCAGTGTCAGTGTCTGTGTGGCTGGTCTATATCAGACAGGGGGAGATTGGTGTCAGTGTCTGTGGCGATGGTTGACATCAGACAGGGGGAGATTGGTGTCAGTGTCTGTGGGGCTGGTTTCTGTCAGACTGGGGGAGATTGGTGTCAGTGACTGTGGGGCTGGTTTATATCAGACAGGAGGTGATTGGTGTCAGTGACTGTGCGTCTGGTTTATATCAGACAGGGGGAGATTGTTGTCAATGACTGTGGGGCTGGTTTATATCAGACAGGGGGAGATTGGTGTCAGTGACTGTGGGCCTGGTTTATATCTGACAGGAGGAGATTGGTGTCAGTGTCTGTGCGGCTGGTTTGTATCAGACAGGAGGAGATTGGTGTCAGTGACTGTGGGGCTGGTTTATATCAGACAGGGGGAGGTTGGTATCAGTGACTGTGGGGCTGGATTATATTAGACAGGGGGAGATTGTTGTCAGTGACTGTGGGGCTGGTTTAGATCTGACAGAAGGTGATTGATGTCAGTGACTGTGGGTCTGGTTTATATCAGACAAGGGGAGATTGGTGTCAGTGACTGTGGGGCTGGTTTATATCTGACAGGAGGAGATTGTTGTCAGTGTCTGTGCGGCAGGTTTATGTCAGACAGGGGGAGATTGGTGTCAGTGACTGTGGGGCTGGTTTATATCAGACAGGGGGAGATTGGTGTCAGTGACTGTGGGGCTGGTTTATATCTGACAGGAGGAGACTGGTGTCAGTGTCTGTGGGGCTGGTTTATATCAGACAGGGGGGGAGATTGGTGTCAGTGACTGTGGGGCTGGTTTATATCAGACAGGGGGTGATTGGTGTCAGTGACTGTGGCGCTTTTTCATATCAGACAGGGGGAGATTTGTGTCAGTGACTGTAGCGCTGGTTTATATCAGATAGCGGGAGATTGGTGTCAGTGACTGTGGGGCTGGTTTATATCTGACAGGAGGAGATTGGTGTCAGTGACTGTGGGGCTGGTTTATATCTGACAGGAGGAGATTGGTGTCAGTGCCTGTGGGGCGGGCTTATATCAGACAGGGGGAGATTGGTGTCAGTGTCTGTGGGGCATGCTTATATCAGACGGGGAGATTGGTGTCAGTGACTGTGGGGCTGGTTTATATCAGACAGGGGGAGATTGGTGTCAGTGACTGTGTGTCTGGTTTATATCAGACAGGGGGAGATTGGTGTCAGTGACTGTGGGGCTGGTTTATATCAGACATGGGGAGATTGGTGTCAGTGACTGTAGGGCATGTTTATATCAGACAGATGGAGATTGGTGTCAGTGAATCTGGGTCTGGTTTATATCAGACAGGGGGCGATTGGTGTCAGTGTCTGTGGGGCTGGTTTATATCAGACAGAGGGATATTGGTGTCAGTGATTGTGGGGTGGTTTATATCAGACAGGGGGAGATTGGTGTCAGTGACAGTGGGGCTGGTTTATATCAGACAGGGGGAGATTGTTGTCAGTGTCTGTGGGGCTGGTTTATATCAGACAGGGGGAGATTAGAGTCAGTGTCTGTGGGGCTGGTTTATATCAGACTGGGGAAGATTGGTGTCAGTGACTGTGGATCTGGTTTATATCAGACAGGGGTTGATTGGTGTCAGTGACTGTGTGGTTGGTTTATATCAGACAGGGGGAGATTGTTGTCAGTGTCTGTGGGGCTGGTTTATATCAGACAGGTGGAGATTGGTGTCAGTGACTGTGGGCTGGTTTATATCTGACAGGAGGAGATTGTTGTCAGTGACTGTGGGGCTGGTTGAGATTAGACAGGAGGAGATTGGTGTCAGTGTCTGTGCGGCGGGTTTATATCAGACAGGGGGAGATTGTTGTCAATGACTGTGGGGCTGGTTTATATCAGACAGGGGGAGATTGGTGTCAGTGACTGTAGGGCTGGTTTATATCTGACAGGAGGAGACTGGTGTCAGTGTTTGTGGGGCGGGTTTATATCAGACGGGGGGGAGATTGGTGTCAGTGACTGTGGGGCTGGTTTATATCAGACAGGAGGAGATTGTTGTCAGTGACTGTGGGGCTGGTTGATATCAGACAGGAGGAGATTGGTGTCAGTGTCTGTGCGGCGGGTTTATATCAGACAGGGGGAAATTGTTGTCTATGACTGTGGGGCTGGTTTATATCAGACAGGGGGAGATTGGTGTCAGTGTCTGTGGGGCTGGTTTATATCAGACAGGGGGAGATTGGTGTCAGTGACTGTGGGCTGGTTTATATCTGACAGGAGGAGATTGTTGTCAGTGACTGTGGGGCTGGTTGATATCAGACAGGAGGTGATTGGTGTCAGTGTCTGTGCGGCGGGTTTATATCAGACAGGGGGAGATTGTTGTCAATGACTGTGGGGCTGGTTTATATCAGACAGGGGGAGATTGGTGTCAGTGACTGTGTGTCTGGTTTATATCAGACAGGGGGAGATTGGTGTCAGTGACTGTGGGGCTGGTTTATATCAGACATGGGGAGATTGGTGTCAGTGACTGTGTGTCTGGTTTATATCAGACAGGGGGCGATTGGTGTCAGTGTCTGTGGGGCTGGTTTATATCAGACAGAGGGATATTGGTGTCAGTGATTGTGGGGTGGTTTATATCAGACAGGGGGAGATTGGTGTCAGTGACAGTGGGGCTGGTTTATATCAGACAGGGGGAGATTGTTGTCAGTGTCTGTGGGGCTGGTTTATATCAGACAGGGGGAGATTAGAGTCAGTGTCTGTGGGGCTGGTTTATATCAGACTGGGGAAGATTGGTGTCAGTGACTGTGGATCTGGTTTATATCAGACAGGGGTTGATTGGTGTCAGTGACTGTGTGGTTGGTTTATATCAGACAGGGGGAGATTGTTGTCAGTGTCTGTGGGGCTGGTTTATATCAGACAGGGGGAGATTGGTGTCAGTGACTGTGGGCTGGTTTATATCTGACAGGAGGAGATTGTTGTCAGTGACTGTGGGGCTGGTTGATATCAGACAGGAGGAGATTGGTGTCAGTGTCTGTGCGGCGGGTTTATATCAGACAGGGGGAGATTGTTGTCAATGACTGTGGGGCTGGTTTATATCAGACAGGGGGAGATTGGTGTCAGTGACTGTAGGGCTGGTTTATATCTGACAGGAGGAGACTGGTGTCAGTGTTTGTGGGGCGGGTTTATATCAGACGGGGGGGAGATTGGTGTCAGTGACTGTGGGGCTGGTTTATATCAGACAGGGGGAGATTGGTGTCAGTGACAGTGGGGCTGGTTTATATCAGACAGGGGGAGATTGTTGTCAGTGACTGTGGAGCTGGTTTATATCAGACAGGGGAAGATTGGTGTCAGTGACTGTTGGTTGGTTTATATCGACAGGGGGAAATTGGTGTCAGTGTCTGTGGAGCTGGGTTATATCACGCAGGCTGTGAATGGTGTCAGTGTCTGTGTGGCTGGTTTATACCAGACAGAGGGAGATTGTTGTCAGTGTCTGTGGGGCTGGTTTATATCAGACCCGGGGAAATTGGTGTCAGTGACTGTGGGGCTGGGTTATATCAGATAGGCTGAGTTTGGTGTCAGTGTCTGTGTGGCGGGTTTATACCAGACAGAGGGATATTGGTGTCAGTGTCTGTGTGGCTGGTTTATACCAGACAGAGGGAGATTGGTGTCAGTGACTCTGGGTCTGGTTTATATCAGACAGGGGGAGATTGGTGTCAGTGTCTGTGGGGCTGGTTTTATCAGACAGAGGGATATTGGTGTCAGTGACTGTGGGGTGGTTTATATCAGACAGGGGGAGATTGGTGTCAGTGACAGTGGGGCTGGTTTATATCAGACAGGGGGAGATTGTTGTCAGTGTCTGTGGGGCTGGTTTATATCAGACAGGGCGAGATTGGTGTCAGTGACTGTGGGGCTGGTTTATATCTGACAGGAGGAGATTGTTGTCAGTGACTGTGGGGCTGGTTTATATAAGACAGGGGGAGGTTGGTGTCAGTGACTGTGGGGCTGGATTGTATCAGACAGGGGGAGATTGGTGTCAGTGACTGTGGGGCTGGTTTATATCTGACAGGAGGAGATTGTTGTCAGTGACTGTGGGGCTGGTTTGTATCAGACAGGAGGAGATTGGTGTCAGTGATTGTGGGGCTGGTTTATATCTGACAGGAGGAGATTGTTGTCAGTGACTGTGGGGCTGGTTTATATCTGACAGGAGGTGACTGATGTCAGTGACTGTGGGCTGGTTTATATCTGACAGAGGGAATTTGGTGTCAGTGACTCTGTGTCTGGTTTATATCAGACATGGGGAGATTGGTGTTAGTGACTGTTGGGCTGGTTTATATCAGACAGGGGGAGATTGGTGTCAGGGACTGTGGGGCTGGTTTATATCAGACAGGGGGAGATTCTTGTCAGTGTCTGTGGGGCTGGTTCATATCAGACAGGGGGAGATTGGTGTCAGTGACTGTGGGCTGGTTTATATCTGACAGGAGGAGATTGTTGTCAGTGACTGTGGGGCTGGGTGATATCAGACAGGAGGTGATTGGTGTCAGTGACTGTGCGTCTGGTTTATATCAGACAGGGGGAGATTGTTGTCAATGACTGTGGGGCTGGTTTATACCAGACAGGGGTAGATTGGTGTCAGTGACTGTGGGGCTGGTTTATATCTGACAGGAAGAGATTGTTGTCAGTGACTGTGGGGCTGGTTTATATCTGACAGGGGGAGATTGTTGTCAATGACTGTGGGGCTGGTTTATATCAGACAGGGGGAGATTGGTGTCAGTGACTGTGGGGCTGGTTTATATCTGACAGGAGGAGATTGGTGTCAGTGTCTGTGCGGCGGGTTTATGTCAGACAGGGGGAGATTGGTGTCAGTGACTGTGGGGCTGGTTTATATCAGACAGGGGGAGATTGGTGTCAGTGACTGTGGGGCTGGTTTATATCTGACAGGAGGAGACTGGTGTCAGTATCTGTGGGGCGGGTTTATATCAGACAGGGGGGGAGATTGGTGTCAGTGACTGTGGGGCTGGTTTATATCAGACAGGGGGTGATTGGTGTCAGTGACTGTGGAGCTGTTTTATATCAGACAGGGGGGGATTGGTGTCAGTGACTGTAACGCTGGTTTATATCAGATAGCGGGAGATTGGTGTCAGTGTCTGTGTTGCTGGTTTATATCAGACAGGGGGAGATTGTTGTCAGTGTCTGTGGGGCTGGTTTATATCAGACAGCGGAAGATTGATGTCTGTCTCTGTGGGGCTGGTTTATATCAGACCCGGGGAAATTGGTGTCAGTGACTGTAGGGCATGTTTATATCAGACAGGCAGAGATTGGTATCAGTGTCTGTGGGTCTGGTTTATATCAGACAAGGGAAAATTGGTGTCAGTGTCTGTGTGGTTGGTTTATATCAGACAGAGGGAGATTGGTGTCTGTGTCTGTGTGGCTGGTTTATACCAGACAGAGGGAGATTGGTGTCAGTGTCTGTGTGGCTGGTTTATACCAGACAGAGGGAGATTGGTGTCAGTGACTCTGGGTCTGGTTTATATCAGACAGGGGGAGATTGGTGTCAGTGTCTGTGTGGCTGGTTTATACCAGACAGAGGGAGATTGGTGTCAGTGTCTGAGGGGCTGGTTTATACCAGACAGAGGGAGATTGGTGTCAGTGACTCTGGGTCTGGTTTATATCAGACAGGGGGAGATTGGTGTCAGTGTTTGTGGGGCTGTTTTTTATCAGACAGAGGGATATTGGTGTCAGTGACTGTGGGGTGGTTTTTCTCAGACAGGGGGAGATTGGTGTCAGTGACTGTGGGGCTGGTTTATATCTGACAGGAGGAGATTGTTGTCAGTGACTGTGGGGCTGGTTTATATCAGACAGGAGGAGATTGTTGTCAGTGACTGTGGCGCTTTTTCATATCTGACAGGAGGAGATTGTTGTCAGTGACTGTGGGGCTGGTTTATATCAGACAGGGGTAGATTGGTGACAGTGTCTGTGGGGCTGATTTATATCAGACAGGGGGAGATTGGTGTCAGTGACTGTGGGGCTGGTTTATATCTGACAGGAGGAGATTGTTGTCAGTGACTGTAGCGCTGGTTTACATCAGATAGCGGGAGATTGGTGTCAGTGTCTGTGGGGCTGGTTTATATCAGACAGGAGGAGATTGGTGTCAGTGACTGTGGGGCTGGTTTATATCTGACAGGAGGAGATTGTTGTCAGTGTCTGTGGGGCTGGTTTGTATCAGACAGGGGAAGATTGGTGTCAGTGTGTGTGGGGCTGGGTTATATCAGACAGGGGGAGATTGGTGTCAGTGTCTGAGGGGCTGGTTTATATCAGACAGGGGGAGATTGTTGTCAGTGTCTGTGGGGCTGGTTTCTATCAGACAGGGGGAGATTGTTGTCAGTGACTGTGGGGCTGGTTTATATCAGACAGGGGTAGATTGGTCTCAGTGACTGTGGAGCTGGTTTATATCAGACAGGGGGAGATTGTTGTCAGTGACTGTGGGGCAGGTTTATATCAGACAGGGGGAGATTGGTGTCAGTGACTGTGGGGCAGGTTTATATCAGACAGGGGTAGATTGGTGACAGTGTCTGTGGGGCTGATTTATATCAGACAGGGGTAGATTGGTGACAGTGTCTGTGGGGCTGGTTTATATCAGACAGGGGGAGATTGGTGTCAGTGTCTGAGGGGCTGGTTTATATCAGACAGGGGGAGATTGGTGTCAGTGACTGTGGGTCTGGTTTATATCAGACAGGGGGAGATTGGTGTCAGTGACTGTGGGGCTGGTTTATATCAGACAAAGGGTGATTGGTGTCAGTGATTGTGGGGCTGGTTTATATCAGACAGGGGAAGATTGGTGTCAGTGATTGTGGGGCTGGTTTATTTCAGACAAGGCGAAATTGGTGTCAGTGTCTGTGGGGCTGGTTTATATCAGACAAGGCGAAATTGGTGTCAGTGTCTGTGGGGCACGTTTATATCAGACAGGGGGAGATTGGTGTCAGTGACTGTGGGGCTGGTTTATATCAGACAGGGGGAGTTTGTTGTCAGTGTCTGAGCGGCTGGTTTATATCAGACAGGGGGAGATTGGTGTCAGTGACTGTGTGGCTGGTTTATATCAGACAAAGGGTGATTGGTGTCAGTGAATGCACCGATGTCTCTGCAGGTGAGAGATTTGAATGAATTATTTCTCACACATGGAGCAGGTGAAGGGTCTATATCCTCTGTGTTGAAACTTTATTGCTGGAACAGCACAGCAGGTCAGGCAGCATCCAGGGAACAGGAGATTCGACGTTTCGGGCACAGGCCCTTCTTCAGGAATGAGCAGAGAGTGTTCAGCAGGAGAAGATAAAAGGTAGGGAGGAGGGACTTGGGGAGGAGGGGCGTTGGAAATGTGATAGGTGGAAAGAGGTCAAGGTGAGGGTGATAGGTCGGAGTAGGATGGAGGCGGAGAGGTCAAGAAGAAGACTGCGGGTCAGGAAGACGGTGCCGGGCTGGGGGGATTCGGCTGAGACAAGATGGGGGGAGGGGGGATGAAGAAACTGGTGAAGTCCAAGTTCATCCCCTGTGGTTGGAGGGTTCCCAGTCGGAAGATAAGACGCTCCTCCTCCGACCGTCGCGTTGTTGTGGTTTGGCGGTGGATGAGTCCAATGACCTGCATATCCTCGGTGGAGTGGGAGGGGGAGTTGAAATGCTGTGCTACAGGGTGGTTGGGTTGGTTCGTCCGGGTGGCCCAGAGGTGCTCTCTGAATCGCTCCGCAAGTAGGTGGCCTGTCTCCCCAATATAGAGGAGGCCACACCGGCTGCAGCGGATGCAGTAGATGATGTGGGTGGAGGTGACTGTGGGGCTGGTTTATATCAAACAGGGGGAGATTGGTGTCAGTGACTGTGGAGCTGGTTTATATCCGACAAGGGGAGATTGGTGTCAGTGACTGTGGAGCTGGTTTATATCCGACAAGGGGAGATTGGTGTCAGTGACTGTGGAGCTGGTTTATATCCGACAAGGGGAGATTGGTGTCAGTGACTGTGGGGCTGATTTATATCAGACAGGGGTAGATTGGTGTCAGTGTCTGTGGGGCTGATTTATATCAGACAGGGGTAGATTGGTGTCAGTGTCTGTGGGGCTGATTTATATCAGACAGGGGTAGATTGGTGTCAGTGACTGTGGGGCTGATTTATATCAGACAGGGGTAGATTGGTGTCAGTGACTGTGGGGCTGATTTATATCAGACAAGGGGAGATTGGTGTCAGTGACTGTGGGGCTGGTTTATATCAGACAGGGGGAGATTGGTGTCAGTGACTGTGGGGTTGGTTTATGTCAAACTGGGGGAGATTGGTGTCAGTGTCTGTGGTGCTGGTTTATATCAGACAGGGGGAGATTGGTGTCAGTGACTGTGGGGCTGGTTTATATCAGACAAGGGGAGATTGGTGTTAGTGACTGTGGGGCTGGTTTATATCAGACAGGGGTAGTTTGGTCTCAGTGACTGTGGAGCTGGTTTATATCAGACAAGGGGAGATTGGTGTCAGTGTCTGAGGGGCTGGTTTATATCAGACAGGGGGAAATTGGTGTCAGTGACTGTGGGGCTGGTTTATATCAGACAAAGGGTGATTGGTGTCAGTGATTGTGGGGCTGGTTTATATCAGACAGGGGAAGATTGGTGTCAGTAACTGTGGGTCTGGTTTATATCAGACAGGGGGAGATTGGTGTCAGTGACTGTGGGGCTGGTTTATATCAGACAAAGGGTGATTGGTGTCAGTGATTGTGGGGCTGGTTTATATCAGACAGGGGAAGATTGGTGTCAGTGACTGTGGGGCACGTTTATATCAGACAGGGGGAGATTGGTGTCAGTATCTGTGGGGCTGGTTTATATCAGACAAGGCGAAATTGGTGTCAGTGTCTGTGGGGCTGGTTTATATCAGACAAGGCGAAATTGGTGTCAGTGTCTGTGGGGCACGTTTATATCAGACAGGGGGAGATTGGTGTCAGTGACTGTGGGGCTTGTTTATATCAAACAGTGGGTGGTTGGTCTCAGTGACTGAGGGGCTGGTTTATATCAGACAAGGGGTGATTGGCGTCAGTGAGTGTGGGGCTGGTTTATATCAGACAGGGGAAGATTGGTGTCAGTGACTGTGGGGCACGTTTATATCAGACAGTGGGTGATTGGTCTCAGTGACTGAGGGGCTGGTTTATATCAGACAGGGGGAGATTGCTGTCAGTGTCTGGGGGGTTGGTTTATATCAGACAGGGCGAGATTGGTGTCAGTGACTGTGGGGCTGGTTTATATCAGACATGGGGAGATTGGTGTCAGTGTCTGGGGGGTTGGTTTATATCAGACAGGGCGAGATTGGTTTCAGTGATGGTGGGGCAGGTTTATATCAGACAGGGTGTGATTGGTGTCAGTGTCTGAGGGGCTGGGTTATATCAGACAGGCAGAGATTGGTGTCAGTGACTGTGGGGCTGGTTTATATCAGACAGGGGGAGATTGTTGTCAGTGTCTGAGGGGCTGATTTATATCAGACAGGGGGAGATTGTTGTCAGTGTCTGTGGGGCTGGTTTATATCAGACAGGGGGAGATTGTTGTCAGTGACTGTGCGGCTGGTTTATATCAGACAGGGGTAGATTGGTCTCAGTGACTGTGGAGCTGGTTTATATCAGACACGGGGAGATTGTTGTCAGTGACTGTGGGGCACGTTTATATCAGACAGTGGGTGATTGGTCTCAGTGACTGAGGGGCTGTTTTATATCAGACAGGGGGAGATTGCTGTCAGTGTCTGAGGGGCTGGTTTATATCAGACAGGGGGAGATTGGTGTCAGTGACTGTGTGTCTGGTTTATATCAGATAGGGGGAGATTGTTGTCAGTGACTGTGGGGCTGGTTTATATCAGACAGTGGAAGATTGGTGTCAGTGACTGTGGGGCTGGTTTATGTCAAACTGGGGGAGATTGGTGTCAGTATCTGTGGTGCTGGTTTATATCAGACAGGGGGAGATTGATGTCAGTGACTGTGGGGCTGGTTTATATCAGACAGGGGGAGATTGGTGTTAGTGACTGTGGGGCTGGTTTATATCAGACATGGGGAGATTGGTGTCAGTGACTGTGGGGCTGGTTTATATCAGACAGGGTGTGATTGGTGTCAGTGACTGTGGGACTGGTTTATGTCAAACTGGGGAGATTGGTGTCAGTGTCTGTGGTGCTGGTTTATATCAGACAGGGGGAGATTGATGTCAGTGACTGTGGGGCTGGTTTATATCAGACAGGGGGAGATTGGTGTTAGTGACTGTGGGGCTGGTTTATATCAAACAGGGGGAGATTGGTGTCAGTGTCTGTGGGGCTGGTTTATATCACACAGGGTGAGATTGGTTTCAGTGATGGTGGAGCTGGTTTATATCAGACAGGGTGTGATTGGTGTCAGTGTCTGAGGGGCTGGCTTACATCAGACAAGGGAAATTGGTGTCAGTGTCTGTGGGGCTGGGTTATATCAGACAGGGGGAGTTTGTTGTCAGTGTCTGAGCGGCTGGTTTATATCAGACAAGGGGAGATTGGTGTCAGTGTTGTGGGGCTGGGTTATATCAGACAGGCAGAGATTGGTGTCAGTGACTGTGGGGCTGGTTTATATCAGACAGGGGGAGATTGTTGTCAGTGTCTGAGGGGCTGGTTTATATCAGACACGGGGAGATTGTTGTCAGTGTCTGTGGGGCTGGTTTATAGCAGACAGGGGGAGATTGTTGTTAGTGACTGTGGGGCTGGTTTATATCAGACAACGGGAGATTGGTGTCAGTGTCTGTGGGGCTGGTTTATATCAGACAGGGGGTGATTGGTCTCAGTGACTGTGGGGCTGGTTTATATCAGACAGGGGGAGATTGGTGTCAGTGTCTGAGGGGCTGGTTTATATCAGACAGGGGGTGATTGGTCTCAGTGACTGAGGGGCTGGTTTATATCAGACAGGGGGAGATTGGTGTCAGTGACTGTGTGTCTGGTTTATATCAGATAGGGGGAGATTGTTGTCAGTGACTGTGGGGCTGGTTTATATCAGACAAAGGGTGATTGGTGTCAGTGATTGTGGGGCTGGTTTATATCAGACAGGGGAAGATTGGTGTCAGTGACTGTGGGGCTGGTTTATGTCAAAGTGGGGGAGATTGGTGTCAGTATCTGTGGTGCTGGTTTATATCAGACAGGGGGAGATTGATGTCAGTGACTGTGGGGCTGGTTTATATCAGACAGGGGGAGATTGGTGTTAGTGACTGTGGGGCTGGTTTATATCAAACAGGGGGAGATTGGTGTCAGTGTCTGTGGGGCTTGTTTATATCAGACAGGGGGAGATTGGTGTCAGTGTCTGTGGGGCTGGTTTATATCAGACAGGGCGAGATTGGTTTCAGTGATGGTGGGGCAGGTTTATATCAGACAGGGTGTGATTGGTGTCATTGTCTGAGGGGCTGGCTTACATCAGACAAGGGGAGATTGGTGTCAGTGTCTGTGGGGCTGGGTTATATCAGACAGGCAGAGATTGGTATCAGTGACTGTGGGGCTGGTTTATATCAGACAGGGGGAGATTGTTGTCAGTGTCTGAGGGGCTGGTTTATATCAGACAGGGGGAGATTGTTGTCAGTGTCTGTGGGGCTGGTTTATATCAGACAGGGGGAGATTGTTGTCAGTGACTGTGGGGCTGGTTTATATCAAACAGGGGTAGATTGGTCTCAGTGACTGTGGAGCTGGTTTATATCAGACAGGGGGAGATTGTTGTCAGTGACTGTGGGGCAGGTTTATATCAGACAGGGGGAGATTGGTGTCAGTGACTGTGGGGCTGGTTTATATCAGACAGGGGTAGATTGGTGACAGTGTCTGTGGGGCTGATTTATATCAGACAGGGGTAGATTGGTGACAGTGTCTGTGGGGCTGGTTTATATCAGACAGGGGGAGATTGGTGTCAGGGTCTGAGGGGCTGGTTTATATCAGACAGGGGTAGATTGGTCTCAGTGACTGTGGAGCTGGTTTATATCAGACAGGGGGAGATTGGTGTCAGTGTCTGAGGGGCTGGTTTATATCAGACAAGGGGAGATTGGTGTCAGTGTCTGAGGGGCTGGTTTATATCAGACAGGGGGAAATTGGTGTCAGTGACTGTGGGGCTGGTTTATATCAGACAAAGGGTGATTGGTGTCAGTATCTGTGGGGCTGGTTTTTATCAGACAGGGGGAGATTGGTCTCAGTGACTGTGGAGCTTGTTTATATCAGACAGGGGGAGATTGGTGTCAGTGTCTGAGGGGCTGGTTTATATCAGACAAGGCGAAATTGGTGTCAGTGTCTGTGGGGCTGGTTTATATCAGACAAGGTGAAATTGGTGTCAGTGTCTGTGGGGCACGTTTATATCAGACAGGGGGAGATTGGTGTCAGTGACTGTGGGGCTGGTTTATATCAAACAGTGGGTGATTGGTCTCAGTGACTGAGGGGCTGGTTTATATCAGACAAGGGGTGATTGGTGTCAGTGACTGTGGGGCTGGTTTATATCAGACAGGGGAAGATTGGTGTCAGTGACTGTGGGGCACGTTTATATCAGACAGTGGGTGATTGGTCTCAGTGACTGAGGGGCTGGTTTATATCAGACAGGGGGAGATTGCTGTCAGTGTCTGAGGGGCTGGTTTATATCAGACAGGGGGAGATTGGTGTCAGTGACTGTGTGTCTGGTTTATATCAGATAGGGGGAGATTGTTGTCAGTGACTGTGGGGCTGGTTTATATCAGACAAAGGGTGATTGGTGTCAGTGATTGTGGGGCTGGTTTATATCAGACAGGGGAAGATTGGTGTCAGTGACTGTGGGGCTGGTTTATGTCAAAGTGGGGGAGATTGGTGTCAGTATCTGTGGTGCTGGTTTATATCAGACAGGGGGAGATTGATGTCAGTGACTGTGGGGCTGGTTTATATCAGACAGGGGGAGATTGGTGTTAGTGACTGTGGGGCTGGTTTATATCAAACAGGGGGAGATTGGTGTCAGTGTCTGTGGGGCTGGTTTATATCAGACAGGGGGAGATTGGTGTCAGTGTCTGTGGGGCTGGTTTATATCAGACAGGGCGAGATTGGTTTCAGTGATGGTGGGGCAGGTTTATATCAGACAGGGTGTGATTGGTGTCATTGTCTGAGGGGCTGGCTTACATCAGACAAGGGGAGATTGGTGTCAGTGTCTGTGGGGCTGGGTTATATCAGACAGGCAGAGATTGGTGTCAGTGACTGTGGGGCTGGTTTATATCAGACAGGGGGAGATTGTTGTCAGTGTCTGAGGGGCTGGTTTATATCAGACAGGGGGAGATTGGTGTCAGTGTCTGTGGGCTCGTTTATATCTGACAGGAGGAGATTGTTGTCAGTGACTGTGGGGCTGGTTTATATCAGACAGGGGTAGATTGGTCTCAGTGACTGTGGAGCTGGTTTATATCAGACAGGGGGAGATTGTTGTCAGAGACTGTGGGGCAGGTTTATATCAGACAGGGGGAGATTGGTGTCAGTGACTGTGGGGCTGGTTTATATCAGACAGGGGTAGATTGGTGTCAGTGTCTGAGGGGCTGGTTTATATCAGACAGGGGTAGTTTGGTCTCAGTGACTGTGGAGCTGGTTTATATCAGACAGGGGGAGATTGGTGTCAGTGTCTGAGGGGCTGGTTTATATCAGACAAGGGGAGATTGGTGTCAGTGTCTGAGGGGCTGGTTTATATCAGACAGGGGGAAATTGGTGTCAGTGACTGTGGGGCTGGTTTATATCAGACAAAGGGTGATTGGTGTCAGTGATTGTGGGGCTGGTTTATATCAGACAGGGGAAGATTGGTGTCAGTAACTGTGGGTCTGGTTTATATCAGACAGGGGGAGATTGGTGTCAGTGACTGTGGGGCTGGTTTATATCAGACAAAGGGTGATTGGTGTCAGTGATTGTGGGGTTGGTTTATATCAGACAGGGGAAGATTGGTGTCAGTGACTGTGGGGCACGTTTATATCAGACAGGGGGAGATTGGTGTCAGTATCTGTGGGGCTGGTTTATATCAGACAAGGCGAAATTGGTGTCAGTGTCTGTGGGGCTGGTTTATATCAGACAATGCGAAATTGGTGTCAGTGTCTGTGGGGCACGTTTATATCAGACAGGGGGAGATTGGTGTCAGTGACTGTGGGGCTGGTTTATATCAAACAGTGGGTGGTTGGTCTCAGTGACTGAGGGGCTGGTTTATATCAGACAAGGGGTGATTGGCGTCAGTGAGTGTGGGGCTGGTTTATATCAGACAGGGGAAGATTGGTGTCAGTGACTGTGGGGCACGTTTATATCAGACAGTGGGTGATTGGTCTCAGTGACTGAGGGGCTGGTTTATATCAGACAGGGGGAGATTGGTGTCAGTGACTGTGTGTCTGGTTTATATCAGATAGGGGGAGATTGTTGTCAGTGACTGTGGGGCTGGTTTATATCAGACAGTGGAAGATTGGTGTCAGTGACTGTAGGGCTGGTTTATGTCAAACTGGGGGAGATTGGTGTCAGTATCTGTGGTGCTGGTTTATATCAGACAGGGGGAGATTGATGTCAGTGACTGTGGGGCTGGTTTATATCAGACATGGGGAGATTGGTGTCAGTGTCTGGGGGGTTGGTTTATATCAGACAGGGCGAGATTGGTTTCAGTGATGGTGGGGCAGGTTTATATCAGACAGGGTGTGATTGGTGTCAGTGTCTGAGGGGCTGGGTTATATCAGACAGGCAGAGATTGGTGTCAGTGACTGTGGGGCTGGTTTATATCAGACAGGGGGAGATTGTTGTCAGTGTCTGAGGGGCTGATTTATATCAGACAGGGGGAGATTGTTGTCAGTGTCTGTGGGGCTGGTTTATATCAGACAGGGGGAGATTGTTGTCAGTGACTGTGGGGCTGGTTTATATCAGACAGGGGTAGATTGGTCTCAGTGACTGTGGAGCTGGTTTATATCAGACAGGGGGAGATTGTTGTCAGTGACTGTGGGGCAGGTTTATATCAGACAGGGGGAGATTGGTGTCAGTGACTGTGGGGCTGGTTTATATCAGACAGGGGTAGATTGGTGACAGTGTCTCTGGGGCTGATTTATATCAGACAGGGGTAGATTGGTGACAGTGTCTGTGGGGCTGGTTTATATCAGACAGGGGGAGATTGGTGTCAGTGTCTGAGGGGCTGGTTTATATCAGACAGGGGTAGATTGGTCTCAGTGACTGTGGAGCTGGTTTATATCAGACAGGGGGAGATTGGTGTCAGTGTCTGAGGGGCTGGTTTATATCAGACAAGGCGAAATTGGTGTCAGTGTCTGAGGGGCTGGTTTATATCAGACAAGGGGAGATTGGTGTCAGTGTCTGAGGGGCTGGTTTATATCAGACAGGGGGAAATTGGTGTCAGTGACTGTGGGGCTGGTTTATATCAAACAGTGGGTGATTGGTCTCAGTGACTGAGGGGCTGGTTTATATCAGACAGGGGAAGATTGGTGTCAGTGACTGTGGGGCACGTTTATATCAGACAGTGGGTGATTGGTCTCAGTGACTGAGGGGCTGGTTTATATCAGACAGGGGGAGATTGCTGTCAGTGTCTGTGGGCCTGGTTTATATCAGACAAGGGGTGAGATTGGTGTCAGTGAGTGTGGGGCTGGTTCATATCAGACAGGGGGTGATTGGTCTCAGTGTCTGAGGGGCTGGTTTATATCAGACAGGGGGAGATTGGTGTCAGTGTCCGTGGGCCTGGTTTATATCAGACAAGGGGTGATTGGTGTCAGTGAGTGTGGGGCTGGTTTATATCAGACAGGGGGAAATTGATGTCAGTGACTGTGGGGCTGGTTTATATCAGACAGGGGGAGATTGGTGTCGAGTGACTGTGGGGCTGGTTTATATCAAACAGGGGGAGATTGGTGTCAGTGTCTGTGGGGCTGGTTTATATCAGACAGGGCGAGATTGGTTTCAGTGACGGTGGGGCTGGTTTATATCAGACAGGGGGAAATTGGTGTCAGTGACTGTGGGGCTGGTTTATATCAGACAAAGGGTGATTGGTGTCAGTGATTGTGGGGCTAGTTTATATCAGACAGGGGAGATTGGTGTCAGTAACTGTGGGTCTGGTTTATATCAGACAGGGGGAGATTGGTGTCAGTGACTGTGGGGCTGGTTTATATCAGACAAAGGGTGATTGGTGTCAGTGATTGTGGGGCTGGTTTATATCAGACAGGGGAAGATTGGTGTCAGTGACTGTGGGGCACGTTTATATCAGACAGGGGGAGATTGGTGTCAGTATCTGTGGGGCTGGTTTATATCAGACAAGGCGAAATTGGTGTCAGTGTCTGTGGGGCTGGTTTATATCAGACAAGGCGAAATTGGTATCAGTGTCTGTGGGGCACGTTTATATCAGACAGGGGGAGATTGGTGTCAGTGACTGTGGGGCTCGTTTATATCAAACAGTGGGTGATTGGTCTCAGTGACTGAGGGGCTGGTTTATATCAGACAAGGGGTGATTGGTGTCAGTGAGTGTGGGGCTGGTTTATATCAGACAGGGGTAGATTGGTGACAGTGTCTCTGGGGCTGATTTATATCAGACAGGGGTAGATTGGTGACAGTGTCTGTGGGGCTGGTTTATATCAGACAGGGGGAGATTGGTGTCAGTGTCTGAGGGGCTGGTTTATATCAGACAGGGGTAGATTGGTCTCAGTGACTGTGGAGCTGGTTTATATCAGACAGGGGGAGATTGGTGTCAGTGTCTGAGGGGCTGGTTTATATCAGACAAGGCGAAATTGGTGTCAGTGTCTGAGGGGCTGGTTTATATCAGACAAGGGGAGATTGGTGTCAGTGTCTGAGGGGCTGGTTTATATCAGACAGGGGGAAATTGGTGTCAGTGACTGTGGGGCTGGTTTATATCAAACAGTGGGTGATTGGTCTCAGTGACTGAGGGGCTGGTTTATATCAGACAGGGGAAGATTGGTGTCAGTGACTGTGGGGCACGTTTATATCAGACAGTGGGTGATTGGTCTCAGTGACTGAGGGGCTGGTTTATATCAGACAGGGGGAGATTGCTGTCAGTGTCTGTGGGCCTGGTTTATATCAGACAAGGGGTGAGATTGGTGTCAGTGAGTGTGGGGCTGGTTCATATCAGACAGGGGGTGATTGGTCTCAGTGTCTGAGGGGCTGGTTTATATCAGACAGGGGGAGATTGGTGTCAGTGTCCGTGGGCCTGGTTTATATCAGACAAGGGGTGATTGGTGTCAGTGAGTGTGGGGCTGGTTTATATCAGACAGGGGGAAATTGATGTCAGTGACTGTGGGGCTGGTTTATATCAGACAGGGGGAGATTGGTGTCGAGTGACTGTGGGGCTGGTTTATATCAAACAGGGGGAGATTGGTGTCAGTGTCTGTGGGGCTGGTTTATATCAGACAGGGCGAGATTGGTTTCAGTGACGGTGGGGCTGGTTTATATCAGACAGGGGGAAATTGGTGTCAGTGACTGTGGGGCTGGTTTATATCAGACAAAGGGTGATTGGTGTCAGTGATTGTGGGGCTAGTTTATATCAGACAGGGGAGATTGGTGTCAGTAACTGTGGGTCTGGTTTATATCAGACAGGGGGAGATTGGTGTCAGTGACTGTGGGGCTGGTTTATATCAGACAAAGGGTGATTGGTGTCAGTGATTGTGGGGCTGGTTTATATCAGACAGGGGAAGATTGGTGTCAGTGACTGTGGGGCACGTTTATATCAGACAGGGGGAGATTGGTGTCAGTATCTGTGGGGCTGGTTTATATCAGACAAGGCGAAATTGGTGTCAGTGTCTGTGGGGCTGGTTTATATCAGACAAGGCGAAATTGGTATCAGTGTCTGTGGGGCACGTTTATATCAGACAGGGGGAGATTGGTGTCAGTGACTGTGGGGCTCGTTTATATCAAACAGTGGGTGATTGGTCTCAGTGACTGAGGGGCTGGTTTATATCAGACAAGGGGTGATTGGTGTCAGTGAGTGTGGGGCTGGTTTATATCAGACAGGGGAAGATTGGTGTCAGTGACTGTGGGGCACGTTTATATCAGACAGTGGGTGATTGGTCTCAGTGACTGAGGGGCTGGTTTACATCAGACAGGGGGAGATTGGTGTCAGTGTCTGTGGGCCTGGTTTATATCAGACAAGGGGTGATTGGTGTCAGTGAGTGTGGGGCTGGTTTATATCACACAGGGGGTGATTGGTGTCAGTGTCCGTGGGCCTGGTTTATATCAGACAAGGGGTGATTGGTGTCAGTGAGTGTGGGGCTGGTTTATATCAGACAGGGGGAAATTGATGTCAGTGACTGTGGGGCTGGTTTATATCAGACAGGGGGAGATTGGTGTCGGTGACTGTGGGGCTGGTTTATATCAAACAGGGGGAGATTGGTGTCAGTGTCTGTGGGGCTGGTTTATATCAGACAGGGCGAGATTGGTTTCAGTGACGGTGGGGCAGGTTTATATCAGACAGGGTGTGATTGGTGTCAGTGTCTGAGGGGCTGGTTTATATCAGACAGGGGGAGATTGCTGTCAGTGTCTGAGGGGCTGGTTTATATCAGACAGGGGGAGTTTGTTGTCAGTGTCTGAGCGGCTGGTTTATATCAGACAAGGGGAGATTGGTGTCAGTGTTGTGGGGCTGGGTTAAATCAGACAGGCAGAGATTGGTGTCAGTGACTGTGGGGCTGGTTTATATCAGACAGGGGGAGATTGTTGTCAGTGTCTGAGGGGCTGGTTTATATCAGACAGGGGGAGATTGGTGTCAGTGACTGTGGGGCTGGTTTATATCAGACATGGGGAGATTGTTGTCAGTGTCTGTGGAGCTGGGTTATATCAGACAGGGGGAGATTGGTGTCAGAATCTGTGGTGATGGTTTATATCAAACAGTGGGAGATTGGTGTCAGTGACTGTGGGGCTGGTTTATATCAGACAGGGGGAGATTGTTGTCAGTGTCTGAGTGGCTGGTTTATATCAGACAAGGGGAGATTGGTGTCAGAGAATGTGGGGCTGATTTATATCAGACAGGGGGAGATTGGTGTCAGTGTCTGTGGGGATGGTTTATATCAGACAGAGGGAGATTGGTGTCAGTGTCTGTGGGGCTGGTTTATATCAGACAAGGGAAGATTGGTGTCAGTGACTGTGGGGCTGGTTCATATCAGACAGGGGGAGATTGGTGTCATTGTCTGTGGGGCTGGTTTATATCAGACACGGGGAGATTGGTGTCAGTGTCTGTAGGGCTGGTTTATATCAGACAGGGGGTGATTGGTGTCAGTGACTGTGGAGTGGTTTCTATCAGACAGGGGGAAATTGGTGTCAGTGCCGGAAGGGCAGGTTTATATCAGACAGGGGGAGATTGGTGTCAGTGTCTGAGGGGCTGGTTTATATCAGACAAGGGGAGACTGGTGTCAGTGTCTGTGGGGTTGGTTTATATCAGACAAGGGGAGATTGGTGTCAGTGTCTGTGGAGCTGCGTTTTATCAGACAGGGGAGATTGGTGTCAGTGTCTGTGGTGATGGTTTATATCAGACACGGGGAGATTGGTGTCAGTGTCTGTGGGGCTGGTTTATATCAGACTAGGGGGGATTGGTGTCAGTGACTGTGGGGCTGGTTTATATCAGACAAGGGGAGATTGGTGTCAGTTACTGTGTGGCACGTTTATATCAGACAAGGGGTGATTGGTATCAGTGACTGTAGGGCAGGTTTATATCAGACAGGGGGAGATTGGTGTCAGTGTCTGAGGGGCTGGTTTATATCAGACAAGGGAGATTGGTGTCAGTGTCTGTAGGGCAATATTATTTCAGACAGGGGGAGATTGGTGTCAGTATCTGAGGGGCTGGTTTATATCAGACAAGGGGAGATTGGTGTCAGTGTCTGTGGGGCTGGTTTATATCACACAAGGCAAAATTGGTGTCAGTGACTGTGGGGCTGGTTTATATCAGACAGGGGGAGATTGGTGTCAGTGTCTGTGGGCCTGGTTTATATCAGACAAGGGGAGATTGGTGTCAGTGACTGTGGGGCTGGTTTATATCAGACAGGGGCAGATTGGTGTCAGTGTCTGAGGGGCTGGTTTATATCAGAAAAGAGGAGATTGGTGTCAGTGTCTGAGGGGCTGGTTTATATCAGACAAGGGGAGATTGGTTTCAGTGTCTGTGGGGCTGGTTTATATCAGACAAGGGGAGATTGGTGTCAGTGTCTGTGGGGTTGATTTATATCAGACAATGGGAGATTGGTGTCAGTGACTGTGGGGCTGGTTTGTATCAAACAGGGCGAGATTGGTGTCAGTGACTGTGGGTCTGGTTTATATCAGACAGGGGGAGATTGGTGTCAGTGACTGTGGGGCTGGTTTATGTCAAACTGGGGGGGATTGGTGTCAGTGTCTGTGGTGCTGGTTTATATCAGACAGGGGCAGATTGGTGTCAGTGACTGTGGGTCTGGTTTATATCAGACAGGGGGTGATTGGTGTCAGTGTCTGTGGGTCTGGTTTATATCAGACAGGGGGTGATTGGTGTCAGTGATTGTGGAGCTGGTTTATATCAGACAGGGGGAAATTGGTGTCAGTAACTGTAGGGCAGGTTTATATCAGACAGGGGGAGATTGGTGTCAGTGTCTGAGGGGCTGGTTTATATCAGACAAGGGGAGATTGGTGTCAGTGTCTGTGGGGCTGGTTTATATCAGACAGGGGCAGATTGGTGTCAGTGTCTGAGGGGCTGGTTTATATCAGAAAAGAGGAGATTGGTGTCAGTGTCAGAGGGGCTGGTTTATATCAGACAAGGGGAGATTGGTTTCAGTGTCTGTGGGGCTGGTTTATATCAGACAAGGGGAGATTGGTGTCAGTGTCTGTGGGGCTGATTTATATCAGACAGGGGGAGATTGGTGTCAGTGACTGTGGGTCTGGTTTATATCAGACAGGGGGAGATTGGTGTCAGTTACTGTGGGGCTGGTTTATGTCAAACTGGGGGAGATTGGTGTCAGTGTCTGTGGTGCTGGTTTATATCAGACAGGGGGAGATTGGTGTCAGTGACTGTGGGGCTGGTTTATATCAGACAAAGGGTGATTGGTGTCAGTGACTGTGGGGCTGGTTTATATCAGACAGGGGAAGATTGGTGTCAGTGACTGTGGGGCTGGTTTATATCAGACAGGGGGTGATTGGTCTCAGTGACTGTGGGGCTGGTTTATATCAGACAAGGGGAGATTGGTGTCAGTGACTGTGGGGCTGGTTTATATCAGACAGGGGTAGATTGGTTTCAGTGACGGTGGGGCAGGTTTATATCAGACTGGGTGTGATTGGTGTCAGGGTCTGAGGGGCTGGCTTACATCAGACAAGGGGAGATTGGTGTCAGTGTCTCTGGGGCTGGGTTATATCAGACAGGGGGAGTTTGTTGTCAGTGTCTGAGCGGCTGGTTTATATCAGACAAGGGTAGATTGGTGTCAGTGTTGTGGGGCTGGGTTATATCAGACAGGCAGAGATTGGTGTCAGTGACTGTGGGGCTGGTTTATATCAGACAAAGGGTGATTGGTGTCAGTGACTGTGGGGCTGGTTTATATCAGACAGGGGAAGATTGGTGTCAGTGACTGTGGGGCACATTCATATCAGACAGGGGGTGATTGGTTTCAGTGACTGTGGAGCTGGTTTATATCAGACAGGGGGAAATTGGTGGCAGTGACTGTAGGGCAGGTTTATATCAGACAGGGGTAGATTGGTGTCAGTGTCTGAGGGGCTGGTTTATATCAGACAAGGGGAGATTGGTTTCAGTGTCTGTGGGACTGGTTTATATCAGACAGGGGGAGATTGGTGTCAGTGTCTGTGAGGCTGGTTTATAGAACATAGAACATAGAACATAGAAGAATACAGCGCAGTACAGGCCCTTGGGCCCTCGATGTTGCGGCGATCCAAGCCCACCTAAACTACACTAACCCACTATCCTCCATATACCTATCCAATGCCCTCTTAAATGCCCATAAAGAGGGAGAGTCCACCACTGTTACTGGCAGGGCATTCCATGAACTAACGACTCGCTGAGTGAAGAACCTACCCCTAACATCAGTCCTATATCTACCCCCCCTTAATTTAAAGCTATTTATATCAGACAAGGGGAGATTGGTGTCAGTGTCTGTGGGGCTGGTTTATATCAGACAGGGGGAGATTGGTGTCAGTGACTGTGGGGCTGGTTTATATCAGACATGGGGAGTTTGGTGTCAGTGACTGTGGGGCTGGCTAATATCAAACAGGGCGAGATTGGTGTCAGTGACTGTGGGTCTGGTTTATATCAGACAGGGGGAGATTGGTGTCAGTGTCTGTGGGGCTGGTTTATATCAGACATGGGGAGTTTGGTGTCAGTGACTGTGGGGCTGGCTAATATCAAACAGGGCGAGATTGGTGTCAGTGACTGTGGGTCTGGTTTATATCAGACAGGGGGAGATTGGTGTCAGTGTCTGAGGGGCTGGTTTATATCAGACAGGGGCAGATTGGTGTCAGTGTCTGTGGGGCTGGTTTATATCAGACATGGGGAGATTGGTGTCAGTATCTGTGGGGCTGGTTTATATCAGACAAGGTGAAATTGGTGTCAGTGTCTGTGGGGCTGGTTTATATCAGACAAGGGGAGATTGGTGTTAGTGACTGTGGGGCTGGTTTATATCAGACAGGGGGAGATTGGTGTCAGTGACTGTAGGGCAGGTTTATATCAGACAGGGGGAGATTGGTGTCAGTGGCTGAGGGGCAGGTTTATATCAGACAAGGGGAGATTGGTGGCAGTGACTGTGGGGCACATTTATATCAGACAGGGGGTGATTGGTGTCAGTGACTGTGGAGCTGGTTTATATCAGACAGGGGGAAATTGGTGGCAGTGACTGTGGGGCAGGTTTATATCAGACAGGGGGAGATTGGTGTCAGTGTCTGTGGGGCTGGTTTATATCAGACAGGGGGAGATTGGTGTCAGTGTCTGTGAGGCTGGTTTATATCAGACAAGGGGAGATTGGTGTCAGTGTCTGTGGGGCTGATTTATATCAGACAAGGGGAGATTGGTGTCAGTGTCTGCAGGGCAGGTTTATATCAGACAAGGGGAGATTGGTGTCAGTGTCTGTGGGGCCGGATTATATCAGACAGGGGCAGATTGGTGTCAGTGTCTGAGGGGCTGGTTTATATCAGAAAAGAGTAGATTGGTGTCAGTGTCAGAGGGGCTGGTTTATATCAGACAAGGGGAGATTGGTTTCAGTGTCTGTGGGGCTGGTTTATATCAGACAAGGGGAGATTGGTGTCAGTGTCTGTGGGCCTGATTTATATCAGACAGGGGGAGATTGGTGTCAGTGACTGTGGGGCACATTTATATCAGACAGGGGGTGATTGGTGTCAGTGACTGTGGAGCTGGTTTATATCAGACAGGGGGAAATTGGTGGCAGTGACTGTGGGGCAGGTTTATATCAGACAGGGGGAGATTGGTGTCAGTGTCTGTGGGGCTGGTTTATATCAGACAGGGGGAGATTGGTGTCAGTGTCTGTGAGGCTGGTTTATATCAGACAAGGGGAGATTGGTGTCAGTGTCTGTGGGGCTCGTTTATATCAAACAGTGGGTGATTGGTCTCAGTGACTGAGGGGCTGGTTTATATCAGACAAGGGGTGATTGGTGTCAGTGAGTGTGGGGCTGGTTTATATCAGACAGGGGAAGATTGGTGTCAGTGACTGTGGGGCACGTTTATATCAGACAGTGGGTGATTGGTCTCAGTGACTGAGGGGCTGGTTTACATCAGACAGGGGGAGATTGGTGTCAGTGTCTGTGGGCCTGGTTTATATCAGACAAGGGGTGATTGGTGTCAGTGAGTGTGGGGCTGGTTTATATCACACAGGGGGTGATTGGTGTCAGTGTCCGTGGGCCTGGTTTATATCAGACAAGGGGTGATTGGTGTCAGTGAGTGTGGGGCTGGTTTATATCAGACAGGGGGAAATTGATGTCAGTGACTGTGGGGCTGGTTTATATCAGACAGGGGGAGATTGGTGTCGGTGACTGTGGGGCTGGTTTATATCAAACAGGGGGAGATTGGTGTCAGTGTCTGTGGGGCTGGTTTATATCAGACAGGGCGAGATTGGTTTCAGTGACGGTGGGGCAGGTTTATATCAGACAGGGTGTGATTGGTGTCAGTGTCTGAGGGGCTGGTTTATATCAGACAGGGGGAGATTGCTGTCAGTGTCTGAGGGGCTGGTTTATATCAGACAGGGGGAGTTTGTTGTCAGTGTCTGAGCGGCTGGTTTATATCAGACAAGGGGAGATTGGTGTCAGTGTTGTGGGGCTGGGTTAAATCAGACAGGCAGAGATTGGTGTCAGTGACTGTGGGGCTGGTTTATATCAGACAGGGGGAGATTGTTGTCAGTGTCTGAGGGGCTGGTTTATATCAGACAGGGGGAGATTGGTGTCAGTGACTGTGGGGCTGGTTTATATCAGACATGGGGAGATTGTTGTCAGTGTCTGTGGAGCTGGGTTATATCAGACAGGGGGAGATTGGTGTCAGAATCTGTGGTGATGGTTTATATCAAACAGTGGGAGATTGGTGTCAGTGACTGTGGGGCTGGTTTATATCAGACAGGGGGAGATTGTTGTCAGTGTCTGAGTGGCTGGTTTATATCAGACAAGGGGAGATTGGTGTCAGAGAATGTGGGGCTGATTTATATCAGACAGGGGGAGATTGGTGTCAGTGTCTGTGGGGATGGTTTATATCAGACAGAGGGAGATTGGTGTCAGTGTCTGTGGGGCTGGTTTATATCAGACAAGGGAAGATTGGTGTCAGTGACTGTGGGGCTGGTTCATATCAGACAGGGGGAGATTGGTGTCATTGTCTGTGGGGCTGGTTTATATCAGACACGGGGAGATTGGTGTCAGTGTCTGTAGGGCTGGTTTATATCAGACAGGGGGTGATTGGTGTCAGTGACTGTGGAGTGGTTTCTATCAGACAGGGGGAAATTGGTGTCAGTGCCGGAAGGGCAGGTTTATATCAGACAGGGGGAGATTGGTGTCAGTGTCTGAGGGGCTGGTTTATATCAGACAAGGGGAGACTGGTGTCAGTGTCTGTGGGGTTGGTTTATATCAGACAAGGGGAGATTGGTGTCAGTGTCTGTGGAGCTGCGTTTTATCAGACAGGGGAGATTGGTGTCAGTGTCTGTGGTGATGGTTTATATCAGACACGGGGAGATTGGTGTCAGTGTCTGTGGGGCTGGTTTATATCAGACTAGGGGGGATTGGTGTCAGTGACTGTGGGGCTGGTTTATATCAGACAAGGGGAGATTGGTGTCAGTTACTGTGTGGCACGTTTATATCAGACAAGGGGTGATTGGTATCAGTGACTGTAGGGCAGGTTTATATCAGACAGGGGGAGATTGGTGTCAGTGTCTGAGGGGCTGGTTTATATCAGACAAGGGAGATTGGTGTCAGTGTCTGTAGGGCAATATTATTTCAGACAGGGGGAGATTGGTGTCAGTATCTGAGGGGCTGGTTTATATCAGACAAGGGGAGATTGGTGTCAGTGTCTGTGGGGCTGGTTTATATCACACAAGGCAAAATTGGTGTCAGTGACTGTGGGGCTGGTTTATATCAGACAGGGGGAGATTGGTGTCAGTGTCTGTGGGCCTGGTTTATATCAGACAAGGGGAGATTGGTGTCAGTGACTGTGGGGCTGGTTTATATCAGACAGGGGCAGATTGGTGTCAGTGTCTGAGGGGCTGGTTTATATCAGAAAAGAGGAGATTGGTGTCAGTGTCTGAGGGGCTGGTTTATATCAGACAAGGGGAGATTGGTTTCAGTGTCTGTGGGGCTGGTTTATATCAGACAAGGGGAGATTGGTGTCAGTGTCTGTGGGGTTGATTTATATCAGACAATGGGAGATTGGTGTCAGTGACTGTGGGGCTGGTTTGTATCAAACAGGGCGAGATTGGTGTCAGTGACTGTGGGTCTGGTTTATATCAGACAGGGGGAGATTGGTGTCAGTGACTGTGGGGCTGGTTTATGTCAAACTGGGGGGGATTGGTGTCAGTGTCTGTGGTGCTGGTTTATATCAGACAGGGGCAGATTGGTGTCAGTGACTGTGGGTCTGGTTTATATCAGACAGGGGGTGATTGGTGTCAGTGTCTGTGGGTCTGGTTTATATCAGACAGGGGGTGATTGGTGTCAGTGATTGTGGAGCTGGTTTATATCAGACAGGGGGAAATTGGTGTCAGTAACTGTAGGGCAGGTTTATATCAGACAGGGGGAGATTGGTGTCAGTGTCTGAGGGGCTGGTTTATATCAGACAAGGGGAGATTGGTGTCAGTGTCTGTGGGGCTGGTTTATATCAGACAGGGGCAGATTGGTGTCAGTGTCTGAGGGGCTGGTTTATATCAGAAAAGAGGAGATTGGTGTCAGTGTCAGAGGGGCTGGTTTATATCAGACAAGGGGAGATTGGTTTCAGTGTCTGTGGGGCTGGTTTATATCAGACAAGGGGAGATTGGTGTCAGTGTCTGTGGGGCTGATTTATATCAGACAGGGGGAGATTGGTGTCAGTGACTGTGGGTCTGGTTTATATCAGACAGGGGGAGATTGGTGTCAGTTACTGTGGGGCTGGTTTATGTCAAACTGGGGGAGATTGGTGTCAGTGTCTGTGGTGCTGGTTTATATCAGACAGGGGGAGATTGGTGTCAGTGACTGTGGGGCTGGTTTATATCAGACAAAGGGTGATTGGTGTCAGTGACTGTGGGGCTGGTTTATATCAGACAGGGGAAGATTGGTGTCAGTGACTGTGGGGCTGGTTTATATCAGACAGGGGGTGATTGGTCTCAGTGACTGTGGGGCTGGTTTATATCAGACAAGGGGAGATTGGTGTCAGTGACTGTGGGGCTGGTTTATATCAGACAGGGGTAGATTGGTTTCAGTGACGGTGGGGCAGGTTTATATCAGACTGGGTGTGATTGGTGTCAGGGTCTGAGGGGCTGGCTTACATCAGACAAGGGGAGATTGGTGTCAGTGTCTCTGGGGCTGGGTTATATCAGACAGGGGGAGTTTGTTGTCAGTGTCTGAGCGGCTGGTTTATATCAGACAAGGGTAGATTGGTGTCAGTGTTGTGGGGCTGGGTTATATCAGACAGGCAGAGATTGGTGTCTGTGACTGTGGGGCTGGTTTATATCAGACAAAGGGTGATTGGTGTCAGTGACTGTGGGGCTGGTTTATATCAGACAGGGGAAGATTGGTGTCAGTGACTGTGGGGCACATTCATATCAGACAGGGGGTGATTGGTTTCAGTGATTGTGGAGCTGGTTTATATCAGACAGGGGGAAATTGGTGGCAGTGACTGTAGGGCAGGTTTATATCAGACAGGGGTAGATTGGTGTCAGTGTCTGAGGGGCTGGTTTATATCAGACAAGGGGAGATTGGTTTCAGTGTCTGTGGGACTGGTTTATATCAGACAGGGGGAGATTGGTGTCAGTGTCTGTGAGGCTGGTTTATAGAACATAGAACGTAGAACATAGAAGAATACAGCGCAGTACAGGCCCTTGGGCCCTCGATGTTGCGGCGATCCAAGCCCACCTAAACTACACTAACCCACTATCCTCCATATACCTATCCAATGCCCTCTTAAATGCCCATAAAGAGGGAGAGTCCACCACTGTTACTGGCAGGGCATTCCATGAACTAACGACTCGCTGAGTGAAGAACCTACCCCTAACATCAGTCCTATATCTACCCCCCCTTAATTTAAAGCTATTTATATCAGACAAGGGGAGATTGGTGTCAGTGTCTGTGGGGCTGGTTTATATCAGACAGGGGGAGATTGGTGTCAGTGACTGTGGGGCTGGTTTATATCAGACATGGGGAGTTTGGTGTCAGTGACTGTGGGGCTGGCTAATATCAAACAGGGCGAGATTGGTGTCAGTGACTGTGGGTCTGGTTTATATCAGACAGGGGGAGATTGGTGTCAGTGTCTGTGGGGCTGGTTTATATCAGACATGGGGAGTTTGGTGTCAGTGACTGTGGGGCTGGCTAATATCAAACAGGGCGAGATTGGTGTCAGTGACTGTGGGTCTGGTTTATATCAGACAGGGGGAGATTGGTGTCAGTGTCTGAGGGGCTGGTTTATATCAGACAGGGGCAGATTGGTGTCAGTGTCTGTGGGGCTGGTTTATATCAGACATGGGGAGATTGGTGTCAGTATCTGTGGGGCTGGTTTATATCAGACAAGGTGAAATTGGTGTCAGTGTCTGTGGGGCTGGTTTATATCAGACAAGGGGAGATTGGTGTTAGTGACTGTGGGGCTGGTTTATATCAGACAGGGGGAGATTGGTGTCAGTGACTGTAGGGCAGGTTTATATCAGACAGGGGGAGATTGGTGTCAGTGGCTGAGGGGCAGGTTTATATCAGACAAGGGGAGATTGGTGGCAGTGACTGTGGGGCACATTTATATCAGACAGGGGGTGATTGGTGTCAGTGACTGTGGAGCTGGTTTATATCAGACAGGGGGAAATTGGTGGCAGTGACTGTGGGGCAGGTTTATATCAGACAGGGGGAGATTGGTGTCAGTGTCTGTGGGGCTGGTTTATATCAGACAGGGGGAGATTGGTGTCAGTGTCTGTGAGGCTGGTTTATATCAGACAAGGGGAGATTGGTGTCAGTGTCTGTGGGGCTGATTTATATCAGACAAGGGGAGATTGGTGTCAGTGTCTGCAGGGCAGGTTTATATCAGACAAGGGGAGATTGGTGTCAGTGTCTGTGGGGCCGGATTATATCAGACAGGGGCAGATTGGTGTCAGTGTCTGAGGGGCTGGTTTATATCAGAAAAGAGTAGATTGGTGTCAGTGTCAGAGGGGCTGGTTTATATCAGACAAGGGGAGATTGGTTTCAGTGTCTGTGGGGCTGGTTTATATCAGACAAGGGGAGATTGGTGTCAGTGTCTGTGGGCCTGATTTATATCAGACAGGGGGAGATTGGTGTCAGTGACTGTGGGGCACATTTATATCAGACAGGGGGTGATTGGTGTCAGTGACTGTGGAGCTGGTTTATATCAGACAGGGGGAAATTGGTGGCAGTGACTGTGGGGCAGGTTTATATCAGACAGGGGGAGATTGGTGTCAGTGTCTGTGGGGCTGGTTTATATCAGACAGGGGGAGATTGGTGTCAGTGTCTGTGAGGCTGGTTTATATCAGACAAGGGGAGATTGGTGTCAGTGTCTGTGGGGCTGATTTATATCAGACAAGGGGAGATTGGTGTCAGTGTCTGCAGGGCAGGTTTATATCAGACAGGGGTAGATTGGTGTCAGTGTCTGAGGGGCTGGTTTATATCAGACAAGGGGAGATTGGTGTCAGTGTCTGTGGGGCTGGTTTATATCAGACAGGGGGAGATTGGTGTCAGTGACTGTGGGGCTGGTTTATATCAGAAAAGAGGAGATTGGTGTCAGTGTCAGAGGGGCTGGTTTATATCAGACAAGGGGAGATTGGTTTCAGTGTCTGTGGGGCTGGTTTATATCAGACAGGGGGAGATTGGTGTCAGTGTCTGAGGGTTTGGTTTATATCAGACATGGGGAGATTGGTGTCAGTGTCTGTGGGGCACGTTTATATCAGACATGGGGAGATTGGTGTCAGTGTCTGTGGGGCACGTTTATATCAGACAGGGGGAGATTGGTGTCAGTGACTGTGGGGCTGGTTTATATCAGAAAAGAGGAGATTGGTGTCAGTGTCAGAGGGGCTAGTTTATATCAGACAAGGGGAGATTGGTTTCAGTGTCTGTGGGGCTGGTTTATATCAGACAAGGGGAGATTGGTGTCAGTGTCTGTGGGGCTGATTTATATCAGACAAGGGGAGATTGGTGTCAGTGTCTGTGGGGCTGATTTATATCAGACAGGGGGAGATTGGTGTCAGTGACTGTGGGTCTGGTTTATATCAGACAGGGGGAGATTGGTGTCAGTTACTGTGGGGCTGGTTTATGTCAAACTGGGGGAGATTGGTGTCAGTGTCTGTGGTGCTGGTTTATATCAGACAGGGGGAGATTGGTGTCAGTTACTGTGGGGCTGGTTTATGTCAAACTGGGGGAGATTGGTGTCAGTGTCTGTGGGGCTGGTTTATATCAGACAGGGGAAGATTGGTGTCAGTGACTGTGGGGCTGGTTTATATCAGACAGGGGGTGATTGGTCTCAGTGACTGTGGGGCTGGTTTATATCAGACAGGGGAAATTGGTGTCAGTGACTGTGGGTCTGGTTTGTATCAGACAGGGGGAGATTGGTGTCAGTGACTGTGGGGCTGGTTTATGTCAAACTGGGGGGGATTGGTGTCAGTGTCTGTGGGCCTGGTTTATATCAGACAAGGGGAGATTGGTGTCAGTGACTGTGGGGCTGGTTTATATCAGACAGGGGTAGATTGGTTTCAGTGACGGTGGGGCAGGTTTATATCAGACTGGGTGTGATTGGTGTCAGTGTCTGTGGGGCTGATTTATTTCAGACAGGGGGAGATTGTTGTCAGTGTCTGAGGGGCTGGTTTATATCAGACAGGGGGAGATTGTTGTTAGTGACTGTGGGGCTGGTTTAATTCAGACAAGGGGAGATTGTTGTCAGTGACTGTGGGGCTGGTTTATATCAGACAGGGGAAGATTGGTCTCAGTGACTGTGGGGCTGGTTTATATCAGACAGGGGAAGATTGGTCTCAGTGACTGTGAAGCTGGTTTATATCAGACAGGAGGAAATTGGTGGCAGTGACTGTAGGGTAGATTTATAACAGACAGGGGTAGATTGGTGTCAGTGTCTGAGGGGCTGATTTATATCCGACAAGGGGAGATTGGTGTCAGTGTCTGTGGGGCTGGTTTATATCAGACAGGGGGAGATTGGTGTCAGTGTCTGAGGGTTTGGTTTATATCAGACATGGGGAGATTGGTGTCAGTGTCTGTGGGGCACGTTTATATCAGACAGGGGGAGATTGGTGTCAGTGACTGTGGGGCACGTTTATATCAGACAGGGCGAGATTGGTGTCAGTGTCTGAGGGGCTGGTTTATATCGGACTAGGGGAGATTGGTGTCAGTGTCTGTGGGGCTGGTTTATATCAGACAGGGGCAGATTGGTGTCAGTGTCTGAGGGGCTGGTTTACATCAGAAAAGAGGAGATTGGTGTCAGTGTCAGAGGGGCTGGTTTATATCAGACGGGGAGATTGGTGTCAGTGACTGTGGGGCTGGTTTGTATCAAACAGGGCGAGATTGGTGTCAGTGACTGTGGGGCTGGTTTATGTCAAACTGGGGGAGATTGGTGTCAGTGTCTGTGGTGCTGGTTTATATCAGACAGGGGGAGATTGGTGTCAGTGACTCTGGTGCTGGCTTATATCAGACAGGGGGAGATTGGTGTCAGTGTCTGTGGGGCTGGTTTATATCAGAAAAGAGGAGATTGGTGTCAGTGACTGTGGGGCACGTTTATATCATACATGGGGAGATTGGTGTCAGTGTCTGTGGGGCACGTTTATATCAGACAGGGGGAGATTGGTGTCAGTGTCTGTGAGGCTGGTTTATATCAGACAAGGGGAGATTGGTGTCAGTGTCTGTGGGGCTGATTTATATCAGACAAGGGGAGATTGGTGTCAGTGTCTGCAGGGCAGGTTTATATCAGACAAGGGGAGATTGGTGTCAGTGTCTGTGGGGCTGGTTTATATCAGACAGGGGGAGATTGGTGTCAGTGACTGTGGGGCTGGCTTATATTAAGCAGGGCGAGATTGGTGTCAGTAACTGTGGGTCTGGTTTATATCAGACAGGGGGAGATTGGTTTCAGTGTCTGAGGGATTGGTTTATATCAGACATGGGGAGATTGGTGTCAGTGTCTGTGGGGCACGTTTATATCAGACATGGGGAGATTGGTGTCAGTGTCTGTGGGGCACGTTTATATCAGACAGGGGGAGATTGGTGTCAGTGTCTGTGAGGCTGGTTTATATCAGACAAGGGGAGATTGGTGTCAGTGTCTGTGGGGCTGATTTATATCAGACAAGGGGAGATTGGTGTCAGTGTCTGCAGGGCAGGTTTATATCAGACAGGGGTAGATTGGTGTCAGTGTCTGAGGGGCTGGTTTATATCAGACAAGGGGAGATTGGTGTCAGTGTCTGTGGGGCTGGTTTATATCAGACAGGGGGAGATTGGTGTCAGTGACTGTGGGGCTGGCTTATATTAAGCAGGGCGAGATTGGTGTCAGTAACTGTGGGTCTGGTTTATATCAGACAGTGGGAGATTGGTGTCAGTGACTGTGGGTCTGGTTTATATCAGACAGGGGGAGATTGTTGTCAGTAATTATGAGTTGGTTTATATCAGACAGGGGAAATTGGTGCCAGTGACGGTGAGACTGGTTTATATCAGACAAGGGGTGATTGGTGTCAGTGTCTGTGGGGCTGATTTATATCAGACAGGGGGAGATTGTTGTCAGTGTCTGATGGGCTGGTTTATATCAGACAGGGGGAGATTGTTGTCAGTGACTGTGGGGCTGGTTTATATCAGACAAGGGGAGATTGTTGTCAGTGACTGTGGGGCTGGTTTATATCAGACAGGGGAAGATTGGTCTCAGTGACTGTGGAGCTGGTTTATATCAGACAGGAGGAAATTGGTGGCAGTGACTGTGGGGCTGGTTTATATCAGACAGGAGGAGATTGGTGTCAGTGACTGTAGGGCAGGTTTATATCAGACAGGGGTAGATTGGTGTCAGTGTCTGAGGGGCTGGTTTATATCAGACAAGGGGAGATTGGTGTCAGTGACTGTAGGGCAGGTTTATATCAGACAGGGGTAGATTGGTGTCAGTGTCTGAGGGGCTGGTTTATATCAGACAAGGGGAGATTGGTGTCAGTGTCTGTGGTGCTGGTTTATATGAGACAGGGGGAGATTGGTGTCAGTGTCTGAGGGGCTGGTTTATATCAGACATGGGGAGATTGGTGTCAGTGACTGTGGGGCTTGTTTATATCAGACAGGGGGATATTGGTGTCAGTGACTGTGGGGCTGGTTTATATCAGACAAGGGGAGATTGGTGTCAGTGTCTGTGGGGCTGGTTTATATCAGACAAGGCGAAATTGGTGTCAGTGACTGTGGGGCTTGTTTATATCAGACAAGGAGAGATTGGTGTCAGTGTCTGTTGGGCTGGTTTATATCAGACAAGGCGAAATTGGTGTCAGTGACTGTGGGGCTGGTTTATATCAGACAGGGGGAGATTGTTGTCAGTGTCTGAGGGGCTGGTTTATATCAGACAAGGGGAGATTGGTGTCAGTGTCTGTGGGGCTGGTTTATATCAGACAGGGGCAGATTGGTGTCAGTGTCTGAGGGGCTGGTTTATATCAGACAAGGGGAGTTTGGTGTCAGTGTCTGTGGGGCTGGTTTATATCAGACAGGGGCAGATTGGTGTCAGTGACTGTGGAGCTGGTTTATATCAGACAGGGTGAAATTGGTGGCAATGACTGTGGGGCAGGTTTATATCAGACAGGGGGAGATTGGTGTCAGTGTCTGTGGGGCTGGTTTATATCAGACAGGGGGAGATTGGTGTCAGTGTCTGTGAGGCTGGTTTATATCAGACAGGAGGAGATTGGTGTCAGTGACTATAGGGCAGGTTTATATCAGACGGGGTAGATTGGTGTCAGTGTCTGTGAGGCTGGTTTATATCAGACAAGGGGTGATTGGTGTCAGTGTCTGTGGGGCTGATTTATATCAGACAGGGGGAGATTGGTGTCAGTGACTGTGGGGCTGGCTTATATTAAGCAGGGCGAGATTGGTGTCAGTGACTGTGGGTCTGGTTTATATCAGACAGTGGGAGATTGGTGTCAGTGACTGTGGGTCTGGTTTATATCAGACAGTGGGAGATTGGTGTCAGTGACTGTGGGTCTGGTTTATATCAGACAGGGGGAGATTGTTGTCAGTAATTATGAGTCGGTTTATATCAGACAGGGGAAATTGGTGCCAGTGACGGTGAGGCTGGTTTATATCAGACAAGGGGTGATTGGTGCCAGTGTCTGTGGGGCTGATGTATATCAGACAGGGGGAGATTGTTGTCAGTGTCTGAGGGGCTGGTTTATATCAGACAGGGGGAGATTGTTGTCAGTGACTGTGGGGCTGGATTATATCAGACAAGGGGAGATTGTTGTCAGTGACTGTGGGGCTGGTTTATATCAGACAGGGGAAGATTGGTCTCAGTGACTGTGGAGCTGGTTTATATCAGACAGGAGGAATATGGTGGCATTGACTGTGGGGCTGGTTTATATCAGACAAGGGGAGATTGTTGTCAGTGACTGTGGGGCTGGTTTATATCAGACAGGAGGAAATTGGTGGCAGTGACTGTAGGGTAGGTTTATATCAGACAGGGGTAGGTTGGTGTCAGTGTCTGAGGGGCTGATTTCTATCCGACAAGGGAAGATTGGTGTCAGTGTCTGTGGGGCTGGTTTATATCAGACAGGGGGAGATTGGTGTCAGTGTCTGAGGGATTGGTTTATATCAGACATGGGGAGATTGGTGTCAGTGTCTGTGGGGCACGTTTATATCAGACAGGGGGAGATTGGTGTCAGTGACTGTGGGGCACGTTTATATCAAACAGGGCGAGATTGGTGTCAGTGACTGTGGGGCTGGTTTATGTCAAACTGGGGGAGATTGGTGTCTGTGTCTGTGGTGCTGGTTTATATCAGACAGGGGGAGATTGGTGTCAGTGACTCTGGTGCTGGTATATATCAGACAGGGGGAGATTGGTGTTCGTGACTGTGGGGCTGGTTTATATCAGACAGGGTGAGATTGGTGTCAGTGTCTGTGGGGCTGGTTTATATCAGACAGGGCGAGATTGGTTTCAGTGTCTGTGGGGCACGTTTATATCAGACAGGGGGAGATTGGTGTCAGTGACTGTGGGATTGGTTTATATCAGACATGGGGAGATTGGTGTCAGTGTCTGTGGGGCACGTTTATATCAGACAGGGGGAGATTGGTGTCAGTGACTGTGGGGCACGTTTATATCAGACAGGGCGAGATTGGTGTCAGTGTCTGAGGGGCTGGTTTATATCAGACAAGGGGAGATTGGTGTCAGTGTCTGTGGGGCTGGTTTATATCAGACAGGGGGAGATTGGTGTCAGTGTCTGTGAGGCTGGTTTATATCAGACAAGGGGTGATTGGTGTCAGTGTCTGTGGGGCTGATTTATATCAGACAGGGGGAGATTGTTGTCAGTGTCTGAGGGGCTGGTTTATATCAGACAGGGGGAGATTGTTGTTAGTGACTGTGGGGCTGGTTTAATTCAGACAAGGGGAGATTGTTGTCAGTGACTGTGGGGCTGGTTTATATCAGACAGGGGAAGATTGGTCTCAGTGACTGTGAAGCTGGTTTATATCAGACAGGAGGAAATTGGTGGCAGTGACTGTAGGGTAGATTTATAACAGACAGGGGTAGATTGGTGTCAGTGTCTGAGGGGCTGATTTATATCCGACAAGGGGAGATTGGTGTCACTGTCTGTGGGGCTGGTTTATATCAGACAGGGGGAGATTGGTGTCAGTGTCTGAGGGTTTGGTTTATATCAGACATGGGGAGATTGGTGTCAGTGTCTGTGGGGCACGTTTATATCAGACAGGGCGAGATTGGTGTCAGTGTCTGAGGGGCTGGTTTATATCGGACTAGGGGAGATTGGTGTCAGTGTCTGTGGGGCTGGTTTATATCAGACAGGGGCAGATTGGTGTCAGTGTCTGAGGGGCTGGCTTACATCAGAAAAGAGGAGATTGGTGTCAGTGTCAGAGGGGCTGGTTTATATCAGACGGGGAGATTGGTGTCAGTGACTGTGGGGCTGGTTTGTATCAAACAGGGCGAGATTGGTGTCAGTGACTGTGGGTCTGGTTTATGTCAAACTGGGGGAGATTGGTGTCAGTGTCTGTGGTGCTGGTTTATATCAGACAGGGGGAGATTGGTGTCAGTGACTCTGGTGCTGGTTTATATCAGACAGGGGGAGATTGGTGTTCGTGACTGTGGGGCTGGTTTATATCAGACAGGGCGAGATTGGTTTCAGTGACGGTGGGGCAGGTTTATATCAGACAGGGTGTGATTGGTGTCAGTGTCTGAGGTGCTGGCTTACATCAGACAAGGGGAGATTGGTGTCAGTGTCTGTGGGGCTGGGTTATATCAGACAGGGGGAGTTTGTTGTCAGTGTCTGAGCGGCTGGTTTATATCAGACAAGGGTAGATTGGTGTCAGTGTTTTGGGGCTGGGTTATATCAGACAGGCAGAGATTGGTGTCAGTGACTGTTCGGCTGGTTTATATCAGACAAAGGGTGATTGGTGTCAGTGACTGTGGGGCACGTTTATATCAGACAGGGCGAGATTGGTGTCAGTGTCTGAGGGGCTGGTGTATATCGGACAAGGGGAGATTGGTGTCGGTGTCTGTGAGGCTGGTTTATATCAGACAAGGTGTGATTGGTGTCAGTGTCTGTGGGGCTGATTTATATCAGACAGGGGGAGATTGTTGTCAGTGTCTGTGGGGCTGGTTTATATCAGACAAGGGGAGATTGTTGTCAGTGACTGTGGGGCTGGTTTATATCAGACAGGGGAAGATTAGTCTCAGTGACTGTGGAGCTGGTTTATATCAGACAGGGGGAGATTGGTGTCAGTGACTGTGGGGCTGGTTTATATCAGACAAGGGGAGATTGTTGTCAGTGACTGTGGGGCTGGTTTATATCAGACAGGGGTAGATTGGTGTCAGTGTCTGAGGGGCTGATTTATATCCGACAAGGGGAGATTGGTGTCAGTGTCTGTGGGCCTGATTTATATCAGACAGGGGGAGATTGGTGTCAGTGTCTGAGGGATTGGTTTATATCAGACAGGGGGTGATTGGTGTCAGTGACTGTGGAGCTGGTTTATATCAGACAGGGGGAGATTGGTGTCAGTGTCTGTGGGGCTGGTTTATATCAGACAGGGGGAGATTGGTGTCAGTGTCCGTGAGGCTGGTTTATATCAGACAAGGGGAGATTGGTGTCAGTGTCTGTGGGGCTGATTTATATCAGACAAGGGGAGATTGGTGTCAGTGTCTGTAGGGCAGGTTTATATCAGACAGGGGGAGATTGGTGTCAGTGTCTGTGAGGCTGGTTTATATCAGACAAGGGGAGATTGGTGTCAGTGTCTGTGGGGCTGGTTTATATCAGACAGGGGGAGATTGGTGTCAGTGTCTGTGGGGCTGGTTTATATCAGACATGGGGAGATTGGTGTCAGTATCTGTGAAGCTGGTTTATATCAGACAGGGGGATATTGGTGTCAGTGACTGTGCGGCTGGTTTATATCAGACAGGGGGAGATTGGTGTCAGTGTCTGTAGGGCAGGTTTATATCAGACAGGGGGAGATTGGTGTCAGTGTCTGTGAGGCTGGTTTATATCAGACAAGGGGAGATTGGTGTCAGTGTCTGTGGGGCTGGTTTATATCAGACAGGGGGAGATTGGTGTCAGTGTCCGTGAGGCTGGTTTATATCAGACAAGGGGAGATTGGTGTCAGTGTCTGTGGGGCTGATTTATATCAGACAAGGGGAGATTGGTGTCAGTGTCTGTAGGGCAGGTTTATATCAGACAGGGGGAGATTGGTGTCAGTGTCTGTGAGGCTGGTTTATATCAGACAAGGGGAGATTGGTGTCAGTGTCTGTGGGGCTGGTTTATATCAGACAGGGGGAGATTGGTGTCAGTGTCTGTGGGGCTGGTTTATATCAGACAGGGGGAGATTGGTGTCAGTGTCTGTGAGGCTGGTTTATATCAGACAAGGGGAGATTGGTGTCAGTGTCTGTGGGGCTGGTTTATATCAGACAAGGGGTGATTGGTGTCAGTGTCTGTGGGGCTGATTTATATCAGACAGGGGGAGATTGGTGTCAGTGTCTGTGGGGCTGATTTATATCAGACAGGGGGAGATTGGTGTCAGTGACTGTGGGTCTGCTTTATATCATACCGGGGGAGATTGGTGTCAGTGACTGTGGGGCTGATTTATATCAGACAGGGGAAGATTGGTGTCAGTGACTGTGGGGCACATTTATATCAGACAGGGGGTGATTGGTGTCAGTCACTGTTAAGCTGGTTTATATCAGACAGGGGGAGATTGGTGTCAGTGACTGTAGGGCAGGTTTATGTCAGACAGGGGTAGATTGGTCTCAGTGTCTGAGGGGCTGGTTTATATCAGACAAGGGGAGATTGGTGTCAGTGTCTGTGGTGCTGGTTTATATCAAACAGGGGGAGATTGGTGTCAGTGTCTGAGGGGCTGGTTTATATCAGACAAGGGGAGATTGGTGTCAGTGTCTGAGGGGCTGGTTTATATCAGACATGGGGAGATTGGTGTCAGTATCTGTGAAGCTGGTTTATATCAGACAGGGGGATATTGGTGTCAGTGACTGTGCGGCTGGTTTATATCAGACAGGGGGAGATTGGTGTCAGTGACTGTTGGGCACGTTTATATCAGAAAGGGGGTGATTGGTGTCAGTGTTTGTGGAGCTGGTTTATATCAGACAGGGGGAAATTGGTGTCAGTGACTGTAGGGCAGGTTTATATCAGACAGGGGGAGATTGGTGTCAGTGTCTGAGGGGCTGGTTTATATCAGACAAGGGGAGATTTGTGTCAGTGTCTGTGGGGCAGGTTTATATCAGACAGGGTGTGATTGGTGTCAGTGTCTGAGGGGCTGGTTTATATCAGACAGGGGGAGATTGGTGTCAGTGTCTGTGTGGCTGGGTTATATCAGACAGGGGGAGTTTGTTGTCAGTGTCTGAGCGGCTGGTTTATATCAGACAACGGGAGATTGGTGTCAGTGTTGTGTGGCTGATTTATATCAGACAGGGGGAGATTGGTGTCAGAATCTGTGGTGATGGTTTATATCAGACAGTGGGAGATTGGTGTCAGTGACTGTGGGGCTGGTTTATATCAGACAGTGGCTGAGTGGCTGGTTTATATCAGACATGGGGAGATTGGTGTCAGAGAATGTGGAGCTGATTTATATCAGACAGGGGGAGATTGGTGTCAGTGTCTGTGGGGATGGTTTATGTTAGAAACGAAAATCGCTTCTCAATAATCGCTCTAGACAAATTCAGGAAAACAAAGTTTTATTAACAGGTCAAGTCTGCAGAGTTGGGCACCCTTGAAGAAAAGGCGCGCTGAGGCTTACAAAGTCTCCATTATATACAGTACAAGTCCCTCCTCTCCTTGGCTCTAACAAGCCATGAGGTTCACATTCTTAAAAACATCATTGTTCTTATCACAAAGTCTGCAACAAATGTCTCCAGAGTCTCTAAAGTTGTTGTTTTTCTCACCCTGTAGTCTTATCAGTCAAAGACTTATTCTTCTCTGTCTGTGCAATCTGTAACAGATGTCTCTCGAGTCGTTTCCCTATCCTGGAGTCTTATCAGTCAAGGACTCATCCTTCCCTGCCTGTGTTAATGGTTTCATCAATCAAGGGCCTGTTTGTTTTTACTCTGCTCACAAATTGTCAGCATTCTGCACAATTTAAACTATTCTACTTTTGAGTATATAAAATGTTCTAGAAAAGAAACAAAAGTTTTGTCTTTTATTATAGATCAGTCTGTGGTCCAGGCACATCTTAAAGTTTAAACCGAAATTACCTCTCACAATTCCACCCTTTTCTTTCTTTAAGATGTGCCTGACCCAGATAAGCCCCCCCTTCCCTCAAGGGCCCGGGAAATCCTTGGTCTTTTGCAGCAACATCACTTTAAGTTCCCGCGTCCCATGTTGTGGAACCACCACTGCCTGGAGTCGGGAAATATTTTTGTGAATTAAAAACTGAATACAGGGAGTTAGGCAGGGTAATACGAGAAGAAGAATCATGCCTCCCCCAACCACCAGCAACGCCGTGCGCCACCAGCTGCCACCTAGGAGACCATCCCACCATCCGATGCCACTAAGAGGACGCCAAGATTGTACTGGCACATGGGCCAATCTCCGAATTTCATTGGAAATTTTCAAAACCGCTTTACCATTATCGTCAATTTCTAGACAGCAGTTTGTCAGGTTAAATTTCCCGCACACACCCCCCTCCGAGGCCAACAGATAATCCAAGGCAAGTCGGTTTTGATATATAGCAGCCCTCATCTGATCCTGCTGCTGAGCCAACAACTCTATGGCCAGGGCAGTCCGGTTAGTAATGACCTCTACGACTGCTTGGAGCCTGATAATTCGAGTTAACATATAGATAGGAGTACGATATCCCCATGATCCGTCCTGTGCCCACGTAGCTGGCCCGTAGTATTCAATAATCCGGGCCGGTGGCCACTCATCCCCCCAATCACCGACTTGGATATCCCTTGGCGACCTACGCAGGGAGTCAAAGAGTTTAACTCCAAAATCATCGCCTTCCTCCCGGGGTAATAGGAAGAATTCAGGTCTTATTAGACCCAGGAAGCATACTCCAGCCCATCCCATGGGCAGTTTGGAATATGCCTGATTACCGCATATCCAAAATAGGCCATCTGGAGCAGGCCCTCCCTGCCTCACAACGTCATCCCACAACTCCTTTACCCCAGGGACGCCCTCATAAGGACCAGGACCACTGCAATTCCAGTATTCGGATTGTTCGCCCTGTGGCAGAGTCTGGACAGGATTATTCCAGCATTGATTCCCCTGACAACCACCGCTCCACACTCTTTTCATGCCATCGGAAGGGTCCGCACTTAGCTCGTAAGAGGAGGAATCAGAACGTAACCGAATGCAATTTTGATGATCTCGGTTTGCAATGTACCAAGCAATATTCTCAGGCCACCATACTCGCGTGGTTGCATCCAATATATTCTGACAGGGGCTAATCCCTACCTTCACGGTCCCCTTGCCTTCATTACAGAACTGGCCCTCAGGGCTGTTTGTCAGTCTCCACCCCTGGCTTTTTCTGTCGTTGTCATGAGTCCAAGTGGTTTGCAGCAATTCCCCTATGTCTAAGCTTTGACCAGTCCACGGCCATTGTTCCGACATATGCGGCCCCCCACAGACCCAGCAATTGCTAACATTTAAAACAGTGGCTATTCTAGAGGTGAGATCAATAAACAGGTTTTGTGTAACATCAGGGAGTTCAATCTTTCCTTCTACCTCTGCGTATACAGATGGCACTTTAGGGAGCACGACCGTTCCCTGACGGTCTTGCTCTTTCCCCAACCCCCGATCAGTGATCTGTATCTTGGTCTCCTTGACTCTGTCAACCTGCTCCCTGAGCAACACGGAGGATAGGTCCCACCTCCCAGTTTTGCTAATACACACCCAGCGGTCATTTATAGGGCATCCATGGATTTTGCCACCGTATCCTTTATTATATACCTGATAATAGGGTCTCCCATCCTCCCAACATTCATGGCGTGCACTCACATCGTAACACCTATCGTCCACATAGGAATGGGACACAAATGATCCCGAATAGATTCGAATCCCAAGTCTTACTGTAGTTCGACATTTGTCACATCTCCCCTCACCCTCCCCCACATACAGGAGTAAACTGATCAATATCCCCACCAATACAGTCCAAGTAGAGTTCATTATTGCTGTCTTTTCAGTTTTACCGACAACGGCTTGTCCCCTTGCTCGCATGTCCAGGTGCTTTCTTCTTCAGGCGGAACAGGCCCCTTTATCCTTGATGCGTGGACCCACCCTTTTTCTTTCGTCCGAACAGCTGCTTCAGTTGTTAATAGAACCAGGAACGGTCCTTCCCACCGCGGCTGGAGCTTTTCGGCCTTCCAGGTCTTAACAAGTATCCAATCTCCGGGCTCCACCTTATGCTGGAGGAAGTCGAGCGGCGGAGTCTGAGCCAGGAGACCTTTCCTCCGGAGTTCTGCAAAAGAACGGGATAAGGCCAGTAAATAGGTTCGGATAAATACATCCCCCCCTTGTAGAGTGGGACATCCATCAACCTTACTCCAATACGGTAATCCGAACAGCATTTCATAGGGGGAAACCCCGACATCTCGGCGAGGTGCCGTACGTATCCTCAATAGGGCAATGGGCAGGCACTTTGGCCAGGGTAACTTAGTTTCTAACATCAGCTTAGTCAATTGGGTCTTGAGCGTGCCATTCATTCTCTCAACTCGACCCGAACTCTAAGGATGCCAGGGTGTGTGGAATTTCCATTGGCTGCCCAGGGCAGTACAGATCAAATGGTGTAGCCTAGAAATAAAATGCGTCCCGCAGTCGGAGTCGATAGATTCCATTATGCCATATCTCGGGATTATGTTCTCTAACAACAGTCGGGCCACGGTTGGTGCATCGTCTTTGGCAGTTGGGAAAGCCTCTACCCAGTGAGTGAAATGGTCTACTATTACTAGCAGATATTTCCATCTCTGTACTGGGGGTAATTCTGGAAAGTCGACTTGGATCCTCTGAAATGGCCTAATCGCGAGGGGCTGACCACCGGCTGGCATAGAACGCATGGTTTTCTGATTAATACGCCGGCAAGTGGGGCATCCGACTACCTCTTGTTGGGCTAATGTGTATATCCCCCTGCATACATAGTCTCTCAGGATTGTATCACACATGGCTTGCACCCCCCAGTGGGTCTGATGGTGTAATCGGTGCAGAATACCCCGGGTGATCTGTTTGTTCAGTACTTGTCTCCCATCAGGAACCGTCCACTTCCCGTTAGTATCTAGCCGGGCACCCAATTGATCCATTTTATCAATCTCCCCCTGGGTGAAGACGGGTTGTTTAGCGAGCCCTTCCCTCAACGGTATTAACGTTAACAATTGGACGGATTTTTCGACCGCTGCCCGCTTGGCTTCCTCGTCTGCCAGCCGGTTTCCCACCGCTTTCGGTGTCGACCCCTTCTGGTGACCGGGTACATGGACTACTGCAAGTTCCGTAGGTAACGCCAGGGCTTCCAACGTTAGGCTGATCATTTGTTCGTGAGCTAATTCCTTTCCCCGGGAAGTTATCAATCCTCGCTCTTTCCAGATTTTCCCGAAAGTATGAATGACTCCGTATGCATACTTTGAGTCAGTATATATGGTTCCCACTTTCCCTTCCAACAACTTCAGGGCCGTCTGGAGGGCGTACAACTCACAGGATTGGGCTGACCACTTCCCGGGCAGTCGTCCGGACTCAATCGCCCGTTTCGTTGCACCATCTATGACAGCATAGCCACTGTATCGTACTCCACTGATGCACCGGGAGGACCCGTCGATATACAGTTCCTGTCCCTCACCCAGCAGGGCTTCTTGCAGGTCCTCTCGGCTCTTGGTCTGCAAGTCCACAAATTCCACACAATCATGCTCCTGTTCCCCGTCTGCAGGACGTCCGTACAGAAACTGGGCTGGGTTGCAACTGAGATCTTTTGCAAAATTGAGATCGTTCGCGGTCATCAAAATCGTCTCATACTTCAGGATGTGAGAGTCTGTTAACCAGCGGTGAGCCTTTTGAGCCAGTATGGCACTAACCGAATGTGGGGGAGTATACTGTGATCCTTCCTCCAAAGGTAAGTTTTCGGGCCTCTTCTACTAACATTGCCGTAGCTGCCACTGCCTGGATACAGGTCGGCCATCCACGTGACACAGGGTCTAACATTTTTGACAAAAATGCAATCGGCTGACGTTTCCCTGCCCGCAGCTGAGTAAGCACACCCTGGGCAATTCCGCCGGCGCTATTGACATATAACTGGAACGGTTCCTTCAGGGTGGGTAAAGCCAATACCGGAGATCGGATCAGTTTACTTTTAATAATATTAAATCGCTGCTCCTCCTCATCTGACCAGTCCACCTTTTGTCCTTCTTGTCCCAGTTTGTCGTACAAAAATTTTACTAAAGTGGTGTAACTTTCAATCCATATCCGGCAATACCCTACTAGTCCCAGGAATTGTCTGACTTCCTTCTTCGTCCTGGGTATTGGCATACCCGTAATCCCCGATATTCGTTCTGGCGTGATACGGCGATGCCCCTTACTGACCTGATGGCCCAGATATCTTACTTCTTTCTCCACAAACTGGAGTTTTGACCTGGAGATGCGTAGGCCCTGTTTCCCCAGGAAGTTCAGCAGGGCAACGGTGTCTGCTCGTACCTCCTCTTCTCCCGGTCCTGAGAGTAAGAGATCATCGACATATTGGAGCAATTGATTCTCCGTGTTACACCGAAATCCTCCTAAGATCTGCTCTAGTATTTGTCCAAACAAGTTGGGTGACTCCATGAATCCCTGCGGCAAGACTGTCCATCTTAACTGTCGCTTTCGTCCTGTGAAGGGATTCTTCTATTCAAATGCAAAAAGGTTCCGACTTTCTTCGTCAAGGGGGCAACTCCAGAAGGCATCCTTCAGATCTATTATGCTGAACCATTCATGTTCGGGGGGAATTTTACTCATTAACGTGTAGGGATTGGGTACCACCGGGTATCTAGCCTGGACTACTTCATTCAACCCCCGCAAGTCTTGCACCAGCCTATATGTCCCGTCCGGCTTCCTCACAGGGAGTATTGGAGTATTGAAAGGGGACATACATTCCTCCAGTAGTCCATCTGTGATTAATCTTTCTATCACAGGTTGTAACCCTTCCCGTCCTTCCATAGCAATCGGGTATTGTTTCCTTCTTACCGGGCCTTTTCCTGGTAACATGGTGATTTGGAGAGGTTTGATGTTTAGACCCCCTCTGTTCCCCTCCCGGTACCAAACTCCCGGGTCTATTTGTTGATCATCTTCTTCGGTGAGGGCGAACAACCGTACCACCATTTCCCCGTTACTTGGTACCGTTCCGATCCCTAGTTTGACCTGCAAGTCTCTTCCTAACAAATTAAACCCCGCCGATGGCAGTAGAAGGAGGTCTCGTTTAGTAGTTCTGTGTTCATATCCAATTTCCACGTCCTCTACCACTGGGACTTGTAATTTCTGTCCTCCAATGCCAGATACCCCCATAACTTTTCCTCCTGCTCGGGCGCCGGGGGGTATTTGGATTATACTTGATCTTTCGGCTCCCGAATCCACCATAAATGTGATCTCCGACCCTTGGGGCCCTACTTTCAAGTTTACCAGGGGTTCCTGTCGATAGTCCTTTTGCCCCAAGGGTAGGAACCCCCGACCTCCCTAATCTTCCTCCATCAGGGCGTACGACCGCACTTCCCGCTTGTAGCGGGGGCACTCTCGCTTAAAATGTCCCTCTTCATTACAGTAGTAACATCTGAGTATCCTCTTCGTTTCCCTGTCGCGGCCTCGAGTTCCTCCACCCTTCCTTTGTTCCGGCCCCGGTCCTCTTTTCCTCTGCTCTTGCCACGACTCTCCCCTTTCCTGTTCCTGCCACGGCTCCCCCTTTTCCCTCCTTCCAGCTGTCACTTGTTGCACCGTCTGCATCATTATCTTTGTCGCCTTCTTTTGCTTCTCATCGTCCCTTCTCACAAACACCTTTTGCGCCTCCCGTAGTAGTTCACTCAGAGGTTTACTATCCCAATCATCCATTTTCTCTAACTTCTTTCGTATGTCCGGCCAGGCTTTTGATACAAACTCTACCCGTATGAGTTGCTGTCCCACTTCCGTCTCAGGGTCCACCCCAGCGAACTGCTGCAAGTTCTTCCTAATCCTGTCTAGGAAGTCTGTAGGGGTTTCTTCCGGGTTTTGATGATTCCCAAAGGCCTTGGTAAAATTGTGCCCCTTCGGGGCTGCCTGCCTTATTCCTTTTATCCAATATTCCCGCATATCCCTCATGTTGCGTCTTCCTTCTTCCGTTTGCTTATCCCACTCGGGGTCGGTGAGGGGAAATTTCTGCTCCCCTCCTGCTCCTCCCTCTCTCTCCCAGACCAACAGCGCAGCTTGTCATATCATCTGTCGCTCCTGGCTAGAGAACAATGTTCCCATGATGGAATACATCTCATCCCACGTATAAGTATTTGGCCCCAGGAACTGATCTAATTGTTCAGCCAGGCCCATGGGGTCCTCCAGTAGGCCCTTCATCTCCCTCTTGTAATTCCGTACTTCAGTACTCGTTAAGGGGACGTTCACATATCCCGTCCCTCCTTCCGCGCCTCCCATGGGCACTTCCCGGAGTGGATTCATTCTTGCAATCGGGACAGAGTTCCGTCTGTGACTCTTTTCAGCTTGAGATCTAGTCTGTACTCCTGAGGCACCTGGTGGTTCCTCCCCACTTTCTTCCCCTTCCCCTGAATCGTCGCCACCCGAAGGACCATTTTGCGGGGCCGACGGGGTCACGTAGGGCGGCGGTAAGTGATCTAAAGGTTCCCATTCTTTCTGCCCTTTCGAGTCTTCATTGGTTACCTTCATTTTGCAAGATAGTGTGACTGGCAGCCAACAAAGGGCGTAATCACTTTCCCCCCGAGTAACATTAGGTTTCGAATTGACATATAAAATTAGAGCTTGCCGGACCCAGTCTTCGTCAGTGCCGAATTTAGGCCACCACACTGAGTCTCCCTGAATAGGTGTTTGGGACCACGTTTGACAGTATCTCACCATCTTCTTTCTAGATTTTCCTTTTCTCCTACCCTGATCCCAATTATTTAACATTATTCCGAACGGACTATCGTCAGATACCCCGGGGTATTTTTCATTGTCTACGCTCAAGCCTACCTTTCCCTTATTCGTCTTGGATCCCTTACTTCCCATTGCCGAGGACTTTGTAAAATCGGAGATTCCAGTATTATCCCGTGATAATCTATCACTATTTAGCCAATTCCCGGACCTTCAGTCCCGTGATCGCCCAGGTCCCTTTGCAGGCACCCCCGGTCTTTGGATTCCTGTGTCCTACGTCTCTGTGAAACAGATCACAGGCACCCCGTAGGTCCACGTTCCTCCGCAAACACGGTCTCTGCAAAATCCCACACAGACGAGCCCCGGTCTCTAGATTCCTGAGTCCCACGTCTCTGTAGAAAAATCTACAGGAACTCCGCAGTTCCCCAGTCCTCCGGAAAGACGGTCCCCGCAAGTCTGTTCTTACCTGGGTTCGGTGCACCGAAATTACTCGATCGTTAACCGTCCCCACTGCCTCGGCTACACCCCTCCTTTGTTCTCCTGAGCCTTCCGGATATCACTCGCTCAAGCCGCGCGGGGCGACAAGCAAGGAATCAGGGACTGCCGAACTCGGCAGGGTGCACCTTCTCCGATGTCCTTCCTCAGCCCCCCCCCCCGAGTGTTGATTGGACGAGCCCCCAAGTTTGTTAGAAACGAAAATCGCTTCTCAATAATCGCTCTAGACAAATTCAGGAAAACAAAGTTTTATTAGCAAGTCTGCAGAGTTGGGCACTCTTCTGAGAAAAGCGCGCCAGGCTAACAATGTTTTCGATTAAATACAGTTCAAGCTCCTCCCTTCTATAGCTCTAAAGAGTCACGAGGTTCACATTCTGAACATTCATTATTTTTCCATTCTGGACCCTTATCACAAAGTCTGCAGTATATGTCTCCCTAGTTGTTTTTCTAGCCTGCAGTGTTATCAGTCAAGGACTTATTCTTCTCTGTCAGAGTTAGTGGTCTTATCAATCAAGGACTTGTTTTTCTACTCTGTCTCGTCCTTTATTATAGAGAAGCATGTTTTACCCTACCCCCACGGCTCTATTCCCCTTAGACTCTGAGGTCATGCACATCTTAACTATTTGTACCGAAATCTCTCACACCACCCATACCCCTACATTTACCCCTGCCCCTAACACTACGGGCAATTTAGCATGGCCAATTCACCTAATCTGCACATTTTTGGACTGTGGGGGGAAATCCACGCAGACATGGGAAGAATGTGCAAATTCCACACAGTCAGTCGCCTGAGGTGGGAATTCAAGCCGGGTCTCTGGTGCTGTGAGGACGCAGTGCTAACCACTATGCCCATTACACTCCAACAATTGATGTTCATTTTTACATATGACAGGCAGCTATATGAGATTTCTAATCAGCTGTCGTGACAATAGAAGAGTTCGTTTGTCAGAAATAGTTATTATTTTAAAGTTACTAAGAATATTAAACAAAGGTTCTAATTACAGATTCTTGACAATCATAGAGGTAATTTGTAACATAATTAGATACACGTAACCAATGCCTATCAAAAAAAAACATTATAGAAAAGCATTTAGACTTAGATGTGTAGTTAGCTAGTTTGAGGAATTAACTACAAGCTATGATGTTGACTGCCCATTAATTATAAAGTCCTGACAGTAAGAGTAGCTGTATAATTTTACACAACGTAACGAACATTAGAACACAAGTCATATTACTAATCTTATAGCAAGTAAGTTAAAACTAACTGTATTTTGTATTTCTTTGTACATATATAATTAGGACAGTGACCAATATGAGAAGTAATTGACTTTGATAAAATAAAATATAATGAATAGCAGAATTCAAAATGTCCCAACTGATAAGGCATCCTGAGAGGCCCGAGGGAGTGCAGGAATAACTTTGGAATCTGAATTAATAAGATGTGTGGAAAGATCCCAATGTCTGGAGATTATCGTACCTGTTAAACAACATGAGAAGAAAGGAATTTGGGAATGTCCATTAGAATGTCCATCTACGATTAAGTGTTTGAATTGGGTGAGGAGGAGAGGGCTGTAACTACAGTGCATGTGGCCATTGTGATGCAGAAAGTCCATAAAAATGCTGATTTTTATTGTATATGTTACAGTGTGTCATGGATCTCCCTTCCGAGTTTGGCCTCGGGGGATGATCCCTTCATTAACTGATTGCTGCATGAGTAAACATCTTCCACTTGCCTGAACTCAGCCTACTTCCAGAGTCTTCATTCCCTGTCAGGGGAAAACACTTCTACAACTATGATGACATTTCAATTCAATACATACATTTATTGTGTGTGAAATTATTACATTCAGAATGATATAATTTTCATGATAAAATTGTTTTACATTTGCTTTTTTTGGTGTACAAGAAAACAATTTGATTATATCCATTTGTTCTTTAGTTCAACCAACAATAAGTTTTAAATTATTGTGAAGACTACAATCGAGGAAACGGGAACTAGTCTTCAGCTCAAATGTCACATTATGTGACTGTTTCTTTTTTTCAAATCTTGTGTCCTCCAAAATGATTTTTATTTTCATTTCATTATAAGAAAACAAATGCTTGGAAATGTTGGCAATTTCCCTTTCCCTTCCATGTTAGTTGGCAGTGAATAATAATCACACAATTATGAGAATTCCTTTCCGTACCAAATGTCATTGACACAACTGTTTGTTCACAATAATAGTCATTTTCATGGCCTAAAACTTTTCCTCCTAATTCTGAAATAAATATTGAAACCTTTATTGTGATAAAAATTATATTAACAAAATTAACATGACTCTTCAAGAAAGCTATTGGAAGCATATAACTCTTGCATTGCCTGCAGTTTTGAACAAAATTGTTTTTTTCCAATTGTTGCTGAATGATTTTTTCACACCATCCAGCTAAGGTTTATGCTTTAATTTTCAGTTTCTTAACCTTAATGTATCCAATCAACATCAGAACAAAGTGCTTTCAAAATATTAAGTCAATTTATCTGTCAGTATTATAAAGGCATTTATCATTTACAATAATTACACAGCAATTTAACTTAGACTTTGTAAACATGCAGTGTTTTTTAAAATTTCTTTCATTATTTCTTATTGTCAATGCTACTATATTAATACCTATTTGTTCAGGCCAATCCAAATACAAAACGAGCAATAATATCCCTTGCAAAAGTCTTTGTAACTATCTGATTTTTGCTCATTTGAAAGATTACAATTATCTCAGCCTTTGAAATTCAGAGAGCTCCAATTATGTTTCCCTGCAATATTATTCTTCATTTCTATATATTACTCAGTCTAATATCAAGATGAGATTTCTCATTAATCTCAAGTTCATGAATATGATTTTTAAAATCCCTTTCTTGCTAATATATCTTATATATAATAATTGTGCAATCCAGTAAGGGGTATAAATGTGGAATAATGCTTCCGTACAATAAATATTGCAATAACATTGCAAAGTGCAATCTTTCAATCATTGTGAATATTGTATTTATTTTAAACTTGGAAATATTTTTGAATTGATTTGATTATAATTTACTTTGATGCTGACATTTACTGTATATTCAATCACAATATCAGTAGATTATAAGGAGGTATCATCGTTCATTCCAATAATCACAGTATCTGCTATATACTTTCTTCTGGTCACTAATAGCAAGATGTATCTAATTCTACTCAATCAATATTCCTCAGAAAATATTTGAGAATGTTGCAGTCATATAGCTGAAATATACGAAGTCATGATAGTCATTAATTTTCTCTTGTTCTGTAGATCTTAGTTAAAACAACACATAGAATTTTATGTTCCAGTGCTATAAATATGAGAAAAGATCAATTAATTCTTCAGTAAAATAAACAAGTGTCACATGATATTATTTATCATTTTTTAAATTACTGGTCAGTTTATGAATTGTGTGAGATTTGATTTTAGCTTTCCAGTCATCTATTTATATTGAATGTGACATTGAAATGGTGTGAAAATATTAGGGTCTGTTGATTTGAAAGTTGGATTTGCCAACTCTCACCTATCCCATTGATTGCATGATGGTTTAAGAACGTATCACTCAGCAATCCTCGTAAATATCAAAAACTGTCAGATTTTAAATCAGATCATTCACATCCAATTATCAATCTGTTCCTAATTCATGTAAATATCTCAATTTTAGTGAAACCAATGTTCACACTAAACAGTACGCATAGAGCTACACAAAGACTTCCATCACCATCTGATTATTGTTCAGTAGAATAACCTGAGTAAGTACTTACCGGTAGCAGGCAGCAGTGTTTTTTTTTCTCTCTACACAGAAAGACCGGGAGCAGCGGGGGACGTAACGACGACCAGAGGGGCAGCCGGGAAGGAAAGCAGTGAGTATATAAATCAGGAAGGCAGCTAAACCCGAGACTCTACAACCGTAGTAACTCCTACCCGCACTCTTCCTCCTCCTCTAACCTCCTTACTAAGTACTGTTTATCTATTAATTGTTTTTTTAAAAAAGACTATAGCAGAGAGGTATCAGGAAGTATTTTAACTCAAACCTGTACAAAGTAATAAAATAATTAACTAAGCAGAGATGGCTGGGCAGGTGATGTGCTGTAGCTGTATGATGTGGGAGCTGGCTGATCCCATTGTGAATGGCAGTGACCACATCTGCAGCAAGTGTTGGTTGCTGGAAGAACTCCGGATCAGAGTTGATGATCTGCAATCTGAGCTTCAAACACTGCGGCACATCTGGGAGGGGGAGAGTTACCTGGACGCTTTGTTTCAGGAGGCAGTCACACCTGGGAGATTAAGTAATTCACATTCAGTTAGTGATCAGGTACATCAGAGTGTGACTATAAGTGAAGCAGGTAGGGGGAACCTGAGTGCAGGAGCCTCAGCCCTTGACCTTGTCCAACAGGTATGAGGTTCTTGCTCCCTGTACAAATGAGGAAAAGGGCTCTGGATAGGATGAGCCAGCTGACCATGGCACCATTGTGCAGAAAGCCATTCAAGAGGGGGGAGCAAAAAGACTAGTAGTTGTTATAGGGGATTCTATAATTAGGGGGACAGATCCCAATATCCTTTGCAAGCCGGATCGGGAGTCTCGGACGGTGTGTTGCCTACCCAGTGCCAGGGTTCGGGACATCTCTGACCGGCTTGAAAGGATAATGGAGCGGGAGGGGGAGAATCCAGTTGTTGTGGTCCACACTGGGACTAACAACATAGGCAAAGCTAGGGTGGAGGACCTGCTTGGGGATTATCGAGCACTAGGAAGGAAATTGAAGTACAGGTCCTCAAGGGTCATAATCTCCAGATTACTGCCCGAGCCACGTGCCAATTGGCATAAGGATAAGAAAACTAGGGAAGTAAACACGTAACTCAGGGATTGGTGTGGGAAAGAGGGATTCCACTTCATGGGGCATTGGCATCAGTTTTGGAACCGGGGGGATCTGTACCGTTGGGACGGTCTCCACCTGAACCGATCAGGTACCAATGTTCTAGCGAAGAGGATAAATAGGGTGGTCAGTAGGACTTTAAACTTCTGAGTGGGGGGGGAAGGGAAAGTGAAAGCGACCGAGAGTATGGAGTTAAATGGAAAGATAAGCGGCAGGATTGCATATGTGCAGGCAGATTTAAACTTGAGACAGACTGGGAATGCAGCAAAAAGGAAGGATAACTTAGGACATCTTATGACTTCCAATATCTCTAATGATAAGAAAGTTAGTATTAAGGCACTTTACCTGAATGCTGGTAACATTCATAACAAAGCAGATGAACTAAGGGCACAGATCATCGTGAATGATTATGATGTGGTAGGCATCACAGAGACGTGGTTACAGGGGGGTCAGGACTGGCAGTTAAACATCCAAGGGTTTTCAACTTATCGAAAAGACAGGGAGGTGGGCAGAGGGGGCGGGGTTGCCTTGTTAGTTAAGAACAAAATTAAATCTATGTTGCTGAATGACATAGCGTCGGATGATGTGGAGTCTGTGTGGGTGGAATTGAGGAACCACAAAGGCAAAAAAACCATTGTGGGAGTTATGTACAGACCTCCTAACAGTGGTCTGGACCAGGGGCGCAACATGTACCGGGAAATAGAGAAGGCATGTCAGAAAGGTAAGGTCACGGTGATCGTGGGAGACTTCAATATCCAGGTGGACTGGGTAAATAATGTTGCCAGTGGATCCAAAGAAAGGGAATTCATGGAATGCTTACAGGATGGCTTTTTGGAACAGCTTGTCATGGAGCCCATAAGGGAGCAGGCTATTCTGGACCTAGTGCTATGTAATGAACCAGACTTTATAAAAAATCTTAAAGTAAGGGAACACTTAGGAAGCAGCGATCATAATATGGTAGAGATCAGTCTGCAGTTTGAAAGAGAGAAGGCAAAATCGGATGTAATGGTGTTACAGTTAAATTTATTTATGAGGGCATGAGAGAGGAACTGACGAAAATATACTGAAAGCAGAGCCTAGCAGGGAAGACAGTAGAGCAAAAATGGCAGGAGTTTGTGGGTAAAATTGAGGACACTGTCCAGAGGTTCATCCCCAAGAAGAGAAAGATTATCCAGGGAGGGATTAGACAGCCATGGTTGACAAAAGAAGTCAGGAAATCTATCAAAGAAAAAGAGAGAGCCTATAAAGTGGCCAAGAGCACTGGGAAATCAGAAGATTGGGAAGGTTACAAAAACAAACCGAGGATAACAAAGAGAGAAATAAGGAAGGAGAGGATCAAATATGAAGGTAGGCTAGCCAGTAATATTAGAAATGATAATAAAAGTTTATTTCAATACATAAGAAACAAACGACAGGCAAGAGTAGACATTGGGCCACTTCAAACTGATGCTGGAAGCCTAGTGATGGGAGATAAGGAAATAGCAGGAGAACTTAATAAGTACTTTGCGTCAGTCTTCACAGTGGAAGACATGAGTAATATCCCAACAATTAAAGGGAGTCAGGGGCTGAGTATGGTTGCCATTACAAAAGAGAAAGTGCTAGAAAAGCTAAAAGGTCTTAAAATTGATAAATCTCCTTACCCCGATGGGCTACATCCTAGCGTTCTGAGGGGGGTGGCTGAGGAAATAGCGGAGGCGTAGGTTGAGATCTTTCAAAAGTCACTGCAGTCGGGGAAAGTCCCGGATGATTGGAAGATCATTGTTGTAACCCCCTTGTTCAAGAAAGGATCAAGGCAAAAGATGGAAAATTATAGGCCAATTAGCCTAACCTCGGTTGTTGGTAAAATTCTAGAATCCATCATTAAGGATGAGGTTTCTAAATTCTTGGAAGAGCAGGGTCGGATTAGAACAAGTCAACATGGATTTAGTAAGGGGAGGTCGTGCCTGACAAACCTGTTGGAGTTCTTTGAAGAGGTGACAAGTAGGTTAGACCGGGGAAACCCAGTGGATGTGGTCTACCTAGACTTCCAAAATGCGTTTGATAAGGTGCCACACGGGAGGCTGCTGAGCAAGGTGAGGGCCCATGGTGTTTGAGGTGAGCTACTGGTATGGATTGAGGATTGGCTGTCTGACAGAAGGCAGAGAGTTGGGATAAAAGGTTCTTTTTCGGAATGGCAGCCAGTGACAAGTGGTGTCCAGCAGGGTTCAATGTTGGAGCCGCAGCTGGTCACGTTAAAAAAATGATCTGGATGAAGGGACTGGGGCATTCTAGCGAAGTTTGCCGATGATACAAAGGTAGGTGGACAGGCAGGTAGTACTGAGGAAGTGGGGAGGCTGCAGAAGGATCTATACAGTTTGGAGGAGTGGTCCCGGAAATGGCTGATGGAATTCAATGTGAGCAAATGTGAGGTCTTGCACTTTGGAAAAAATAATAGAAGCATGGATTACTTTCTAAACGGTGAGAAAATTCGTAAAGCCAAAATACAGAAGGATCTGGGAGTGCTAGTCGAGGATTCTCTAAAGGTAAACATGCAGGTTGAGTCCATGATTAAGAAAGCGAATGCGATGTTGTCAATTATCTCAAGAGGGTTGGAATATAAAAGCACCGTTGTGCTACTGAGACTTTATAAAGCTCTGGTTAGGCCCCATTTGGAGTACTGTGTCCAGTTTTGGTCCCCACACCTCAGGAAGGACATACTGGCACTGGAGCATGTCCAGCGGAGATTCACACGCATGATCCCTGGAATGGTAGGTCTAACATATGAGGAACGGCTGAGGATCCTGGGATTGTATTCATTGGAGTTTAGAAGATTAAGGGGAGATCTAATAGAAACTTACAAGATAATACATCGCTTGGAGAGGGTGGACGCCAGGAAATTGATTCCGTTAGGCGAGGAGACTAGGACCTGTGGACACAGCCTTAGAATTAGAGGGGTTAAATTCAGAACAGAAATGCGGAGACATTTCTTCAGCCAGAGAGTGGTGGGCCTATGGAATTCATTGCCGCGGAGTGCAGTGGAGGCTGGGACGCTAAATGTCTTCAAGGCAGAAATTGATAAATTCTTGATGTCACAAGGAATTAAGGGCTACGGGGAGAATGCGGGTAAGTGGAGTTGAAATGCCCATCAGCCATGATTGAATGGCGGAGTGGACTCGATGGGCCGAATGGCCTTACTTCCGCTCCTATGTCTTATGGTCTTATAAAAAATTGTTCTATAATCACTGAATGGATCATTTTTTTCTTCAATTCATAAAGATAGTTACTATATTGTATTCCACAATTTACCAATTTTAATAAATATTCAATCAACATCACAGCAAAGTGTTTTTGAAATATTGAATCATTTTAATTGCTCATATAACAACATTATCAAGTCATTGTCATGATAATAATTACACAATTATTTAAGAAAGTCTTTTGAACAAGTAGAGTGAGATTCACATTTTAATTTGACCAATTGTTTCTGAGTGCCAACACTGCAATATGAAACTTTATTTCCAGGTCAAGTTTCCCACGATGGATCCAAGGACTTCCCATGCAACATTAATTATGAATGTCTGATGTTTGCTTATTTGAATGATTTCCGTAATCACAGACTTTAAATTCACAGACCTGCAATTACTTTTCATTGCAATAATTCCTTTTTGTTTGCATATATTCCTCAGTCACATAGCAAAACGAGATTTCTCATTATTTCTAAATTCATTGATCGAATTTTATAATTCAGTTGTTGCTCATACCTAATAATCATTCAATCCAATATTTGCTGTAAATGTGAAATTACAGTTCTTTACATAAATAACTAAATAGATTGTAGTGTACAATCTCTCAATCATTGTTAATATTATTTCTTATTTTACCCGCGGAAACATAGTTGAATTCATTTAAATATATTTCACTTCGATGCGAACATTTATTGTACTTCTAATCACAATAAGATTTAAGTATTTTTCATGCAACAAAATCATGTAAAATTCCTGCGTTTTGTTAAGTCAAATGAAAAAGAATTAACAGCTCTGTATTGTCTCATTAAACAATGACAATGCATTTTGAATTTTTCGAAGTTGAGCATTTTTGCAAAGAAGGGATGTTGTCTTCAGCTGTGTAATCACATTTAATGACTAATTCACAGAATCTGCTGTTTATTCTCTTCGAGTTCCCAAGAAACCAAATTAACTAATTCTGCTGGTTCTGAATTCCTGGAAAGTAACTGAGAATGTTTGAGTCTTAAGGATGAAGAAGTCAATGTGATTGTACTGATTTTATTTAATTGGAAAGAGCTTAATTCAAACATTTCAGGCACATAAATCGCTATTCTACAGTATTGCAAAGATGAAAAGCAAGTCAATTTCTTCATCAGTAAAACAAACAAATGTCACTTCCCGTTATTCATTAGTTGGCTAATTCCCAAATTTGTAATTAAACAATGCAATTCACCTGAATATTGTTTTGTCCTTTGATCATATTAATTTTCTAATTATTGTTCATTCATAATTTGTTAGGGATTTTTACTTTTCGTTTTGCACGTCACTCATTTATTTCACTTGTTGCATGGGGGCTGGGCATTGAGAATAGAGGATCAGTGGTTAGCACTCGTGTCCTACAGTGTTATGCACTTGGATTTGATTCCATCCTCGGCCACATGTTTGTGTGGAGTTTGCATGTTCTGGTTTTCTCCCACAATCCAAAGATGTGCAGATTAGATAAATTGGCCATGCTAAGCTGCACGTTCTGTTCAGGGATGTGTAGGTTAGGTGCATTAGCCAGGGGTAAATGTCCAGTAATCTGAGAGCAGAATGATGCTGTGTGGATTATTCTTTGGAACGTCAGTGTAGACTTGTTGGGCCAAATGGCCTGTTTCCACACAGTAGGATTTCCATATAATTAGAAATGTCTTTCGCTAAATAAAACTGACATTTTTAAAAAATGTTGCCTTTAAAACTTATCTTTAACAGTTAATTGTCAATCTTGTAAAATATCTCAATGTTACTGAAATCAATGTTCAAACAAAACACTGCACATAAAGCCACACAAAGATCTCCATGACCATCTAATCACTGTTCAGTGGAATAATCACAGTAAATATCTTATTGTTCCTGAGATCAATCACCACTATCACAGTAAGGATCTGGTTATCATTCCCTCCAATAAATGCAATCGTTATCCTCTGGTATTTCAGTTCAGTCGTTACACACCACACTGGCTGTTCAAAGCATGGTTATTCTTTATTATGAAGGGCCAAGGGTTCTAACGGCAAGAGATGTTCGATCTGATTTGTTGCATGTTCTCAAACAGGTTTTCTCTATAAACATTGCAAAAAAAGTGTTAATTTGGTCTTGTTCAACAGCTGATTCTAACCTTTTCAGTTCATGTTCATTAAATATATTTGGAGAAAATGAGGAAAGCTGAAGCTGAAGATCAGAACCAAGAGTGTGGCATTGGAAAAGAGCAGGCACATCCAAAGAGCAGGAGGACCGACCTTTCGAACATTAGGCCGTCATCAGAAAAAAATCCTAATGAAGGGCTTATGCCCAAAATGTTGATTCTGCTTCTCCTCGAACGCTGCCTGACCTGCTGTGCTTTACCATGCCACACTTTTGACATTAGAAATATTTGACTGAATATTCACAGATTATACTAAAAGTGGCTTCTGTCAATTTAATTTACTTTGCTTACTATTCACTAAAGTTTTCAGAAACTTTAGTGAATAGAAAGTTTCTCCTATTCACTAAATTAATTGCTTCTCCTTTTCTTCTTAAATCTGATACTAATCTCAAAATACAGAACACATTAAAATTCACATGAACTATAAATTTGTATTCTCGTCAAAAATAAACAATGGAAGGCGATGTAGAATTCTTGAACAGCCGACGTATTTGAATGAAAAAGCAATTCCTTCCAAAACATGTTTGCACGTCTGTATCTTTCTTTCAATTCAATAATCCCGCAAGTAGTTTATAATTGTCAGTTGATCTGTCTGAATGAGTACCTAATCAATGTCAATGTAACAGCTGAAACATTAACAACAGATTGATAACTGGGTGTTAAAGACCTTATTTGAAGCCAACAAATGTTTGGTATTTACTAGAATCCCACCAGAAAACATTCTTGAATCATAATACAAGAAATGAGATTTGTGAGAGATGTGCAAACCTTATTTTTAAATGAACAAACTCCAATATTTTCAAAGCATTTCAATCTTACGGTCAAAACAGGTGAATGGAAAAATAAAAACAATTTTCTGACAATTCATAAACTGAACAACAATTACAAATTCACTTTGATCAAAGGACAGAGTAATATTTATATAAATCACAACATTTAGTTACAAAGTAGGTAACCAGCTGACTGGCAAGTAATAGGTGGTAGAATTTGTTAGTTTATTGAAGAAGAAATCAACTTTATTTCCAATTTATAGCATGACAGAATAATGTTTAATGTGTTTCAATTGTTTGGACTTGCCCCTTTGGAACAAAAAAAGATCAATCTCATTACTTAGACATCGTAATCTTTAATTCTGCAACATTTTCAAATATTCTCCAGGAACTTATAAGCAACAGAATTAGATACGGGTATCCCCACGATCCGAAAGTAGAGCGTTATGATGAAACCTTACATAAGCTGAAAAGGGGTAAATCAAAGAAGCATTAATCATTTTATTATTTTTGGTAAAAGTGAAAATCCTCTTCAGATTTCTTTCAGTTAAAGAAAGCAGGGATAGATGTAAATCTTTTGTAAAAGCAAAGTGGCTAAAACAAACTTTCCAAAAGTAGGGGATACGTGTACACATATTTCTTGGTAACCTGACACAAATAAGTATCAGATTTTGTGATTATTGATATAATAGATAAAAGCAGATCTAATGTTGGATTGAAAAGCAATTCCATCTGTGCTTGGGTACTCTCTAATCAACATTCAGAGCAGCTCCTGATATATTTCTGTTGAAGGTGTGATTTGAAACCTTCCCTCGGGTCTAGTAATAGAGACACTGCCACAGCTTCACAAGCTCCTTTCTAAATGTTCCCATTCAGGACGGCAGGACTGCAATATTATGTTTATTGTGGTTACTCAAATGAAAACTAATCAGCTGTTTATTGCAGTAATTTGAATCGGAATTAATTCGGTAGTTTCTGTGTGTAATGGACTGGAAATTAAACAATATTTTACAATAACAGTAGAATAAAGGAATGATAGTCTTAAATAAACAGGAATCTCATGACAATTCTTTGAAAGACAAATTGACAAAACTGCGTGATCATTGTACTTTGATTTTTAAAATGCATCAGTCATTCAATGTGAATATTCAGCTGAAGACAATTTCCCTTCCTTTCAACAGTGTACAACTTCCACAGATTCAAAATGAACAGGCATTGATAAAGGAAGGAACAAGCAGATGTTAATTCTATTTTCTTTACATAAACATGCGATTAATTTTAAGTAAGTTTTATATATGTAAAAAGGAAACTTTTATTGTGGTTCGAAATACAATAAATGTTAGCATGAAGTGAAATAGTATCAAATCAATTCAAATTTTTTCTCAGTTAAAATATAGTTCAATATTCAAAGTAATCGAGTGATTGTACACTGCAATATATGTTGACATTAATTCAATGCTGAGACATAATTCCACATTTATACCCCTTATAGTGAAGCAAACTTGTGCCGGCAGTCAGAGGAGGTAGGGGAGGCTCTTAATGAGTATTTTGCTTCAGTATTCACGAGTGAGTGGGACCTTGTTATTTGTGAGGACAACGTGAAACAGGCTGATATGGTCGAACAGGTCAATGTTAAGACGGAGAATGTGCTGAAAATACTGAAAAATCATGGGGGTAGAGAAGTGCCCTGGGCCAGAAAGGATATAACTTAGGTTGTTATGGGAAGGGAGGCAAGGGATTACTGTGTTTTGGTGACGATCTTTGCAACCTCACTGTCCACTGGAGACATACCAGATGATTGGATGGGTGACAAACGTTATTCCCTTATTCAAGAAAGGCAATTGAGATAATCCTGGGAATCATCGATGAGTCGGTCTTACATCAGTTGTGGGCAGATTTTTGGAGAGGATTCTAAGAGACAGGATTGATGATTATTTGGAAAAGCACAGATTGATTAGAGATAGTCAGCATGGCTTTGTGAGCGGCAGGTTATGCCTCACAAACCTTATTGAATTATTTGAGGATGTGGCAAACACATTGGTGAGGACAGAGTAGTGGATGTGGTATGTCTGGACTTTAGCAAGATGTTTGATTAGGTTCCCCATGGTAGCTCATTTAGAAAGTAATGAGGTATGGGATACAGGGAAACCTGCCTGGTTAAATAATAAATTGGCTGGCCCATAGAAGACAGGGTGAGATTACATGAATAGTTTTCAGCTTGGAGCACGGTGACCAATGGTGTTCTGAAGGGATTAGTTCTGGAGCCTCTGCTCTTTGTGATTTTTTTATAAATGACTTGGATGAGGAAGTGGAAGGGTGGGTTAGGAAGTTTCCAATGACACGAGGGTTGGTGGAGTTGTGGATAGTGTGGAGAGCTTTTGTAGGTTGCTAAAGGTCATTGATAAGATGCAGAGCTGTGCTGAGAAGTGGCAGATGGAATTCTACCTGGGAGAATGTGAAGTTATTCATTTTGGAATTTCAAATTTGAGTGCATATTTTCAGATTAAATGCAGGATTCTTGACAATGTGGTGGAAAAGAGGGATTGTGGGGTGCATGTCCATACATCTCTCATAGCTGACATCCGAGGTGATAGGGTTATTAAGACGGTGTATGGTGTGTTGGCTTTCATTAGCAGGGAGATTGAGTTTAAGAGCCACGTGTTTATGCTGCAGCTCTATGGATCAGTGGTGAGACTACACTTAGAATATTGTGTTCGGTTCTGATCATCTCATTATACATAGGATGCGGAAGCTTTAGAAAAGCTGCAGATGAGATTTATCAAGATGTTGCCTGGACTGGAAGGCATGTCTTATGAAGAAATGTTGAAGGAGCTGGGGCTTTGCTCATTGCAGTGAAAGAGGATGAGAGCTTACTTGATAGCTTTGTGTAAGATGATGAGAGGCATAGATAGAGTGGATGATAAAAGACTTTTCCCCACAAAGTGGCATAATTTTAAGGTGAATGGGGGAATTTGGGGGGAGATGTCAGAGATAGTTTCATTATAGATAGTGGTGAGTGTGTGGAATGCACTGCCAGTGGTGGTAGTAGATTCAGATCCATCAGGGACATCTAAGCGACTCTTGGATAGGCACATGGATGAGGATAGTAAATGAAGGGCATGTTGGTTCGTTTGATCTTAGAGTAGGATAAAAGGTCGGAACAACATCGTGGCCAAAGGGCCTGTACTGTGCTGTACTGTTCTATATTCTATGGACTGAAATGAACAATGATTATATATTAGCAACATACAGATTTTCAAAATTCTATTAGCATACTTAAGAATAATGATAAATTTCATCTTGCTATTTGACTGTGCTATCTGCAAAAACGAACAGGAATTGTTGCAGGGAAAAGTAATTAGGTTTTTCTAAATTTATAAGGCTGGGATGACAGATCATTCAAATGAGCAAAAGTCATATTTTTAACAGTGCGTGTTGCATCAGAAATAATGGATTCTTTTGTAGATGTGTTGATTGGAAATAAAATGGATTTTTATATTACTGTATAGGTACAAGGGAAGATTGGATTAAATTCAGATATAAACTTCACTGTAGTTGTTAGCAAGACTAAACTAAAGCATACTATAATTATTGTAATGCAAATGCCTTAATAATTACTGTTAGAATCCTGAAAAAAAGATATATTGTACCATTTTTCCAATAGTCAATAAATTAAATTGTGAAACTCAGTATACTTGTTATCCAGACCAATAATTATGCAATTATTGTAATGGTAATGACTTGATAACTAATGCTAAAACCTAAACAGATAAATTGGTTCAATACTTTGTCAGCATGTTGCTCTGAAATTGATTGGATATTTATTAAGATCGGTAAACTGAGGGACAAAATATAATAGCTCGCTTGATAGAATTGAAGGAAGAAATGAGACAGAGTTTATTGAACAGGATTGTTTTTGTTTAAAAATGTAGTTGATGCAAGAATAATATATTTTCCGCCATTGAATTTCTTGTAGAGACATGATTTTTTCAAAACTTTTGTTATGATTCAATGTTGAGACACTTGTGTCAGAGTCTGCAAAGGGGAGAGTGAGAGAGAAAGAAATTTTAAAAAAGCAGAAAGGAAAGGAACTAGCGAGCAGATGAGCTCCAACTGTAGTGTCTCACCCTGCTATCATCTTATTGGGTGAGCTGGAATGCAGACTAGTCAAGCAACAACCTGACACAATTATACACACAGAATCATAGCTTACAGTGTCCTAGACACCACTGTCACCATCCCTGTATGTCCTGTCCCACCGGCAGGACATGGATGTCACTGAAATGCTGGAACATGCAGGGTAATGGACTAAGGTCTGCACAATGTAATCAATGTGATTTATTTGACATTTCTCCAGAATATTCAACTCCAGTCCAATTTGTAAAGTTAATAGCGTCATCAGACTTGAACTACAAATGTCAGGAAAAAAAATCAGCAAGTTACAGCACAGATCGAGGCCACTTGGCCCATCCTGTGTGTGTTGGCTGTAATAGAACTCCCCAGGCTTTACAGCTTTTTGTATTCACCATTGAAAGCAACAATTTCAGACTGTGAACTCTGCCCTCTATGCTTTTATAATCTGTTTTTTAAATGTATTTCTTTGACAGCTGCACACCTTGTTTCCTTGTTTCTTTCCCAGCCCTAATTCCATTTCCCGTGGCCTTGAGGGACTACCATTTCTGCTGTTTAATCTCTCCTGTGACAGACAGTCTTTTTGACCTTGTCTCACCCCCACCTTGCTCACAACCTGTTACATTTCTAATGGTTCCCAGACCTCTGTAACTTTCACTGCGCCCCCTGGGTCAACGGCGCAAGTTTTGAATTCTCTTCCTCCTGAGATAATCAGAAATCTTTCCGGTTGCAGTTTCCCCCAGATTTTATTTTGAAAAGCAGAGCATTTGTTTCAGAGTCAAGTTTTTGCGAGCCTTTATCCACAATTCCGAGCATTTGGGTGTAATTTGTGACCCTCCCACAGATGTGTAACGTTACTGGATTGGCCATTCTAAAATGGCTGCAGTGTGCAATTTAGGTGAGTTGGGCTAGCCATGGTTAATGTGAGGTTATGGGGGTTCGGTAGGTGAGCAGGTCATTGCAGACTCGATGGGCCGAATAGACTCCTTCTGCACCCACTGGATTCTGTGATTCTAACTAGTTGTGATTGTTGTCACATTTTCCTAATGCCAGGTTCATTCAACTCAGATACATATGATTGTGTGGGTGCTCACTCACTCCTTCCCTTCAGTTTTACATCAATTTCACACTGAATGTGAGGGTGGGAATGGATTTGTAAATATAAATACTCCAACCGACACCCCTCACAAGTCAGGAACTGTTTCTGCTACTTTCATCACACACAAGGAACAGGAAAATAAAGTCACAAATCTCACAGGAACATAGCGGTAATAATCACCAGAAAAGGCTGAACAGCTCAAAACGCTTTTCTCAAGAAAAGAGGAGGCTCAGAGACAGCCTGGTACAAGTACAAAGCTTTGTGTCTGTGTTTTCAGAGATTTGTGGTTGCAATTATTGGGTTGGAAGCATGTTTCATTGCCCCAAATCATCAAAGGTGCTATCTAAATATGCATCTTTCTTTCTGCCTGAGTTAACAATCAGATGGACAGGTCAGTGCCTGAGTGTCTTACCAAATCCCTGATTGAATCTGCCTCCCCCACAAACTCAGGTGCCTCACCACTCACTGGGTCATGAAGAAACTCTGCCGTTACAATGAGAACTGTCTTTGCTGTCGCCTCTCCTCGTGCTTCCGCCTAATACCCACTTTCCTTCATTAAATCCCAGCTGCCTCTAGTCCACCCACATGGACATGTTTAAGAGCATGACAGGAGAATGGATTGAAACCGAGAGTTCAATAGCCAGAATGAGAGAGGAAGAATGAAATAAACGGTGATTGTGGACCCCAGTGGATACAGACTGCAGGCTGAGTCCTTTGTGGGCATTCCTGCAGCAATACAAGACAGCATTCCATGATGAGAGTTAAAGCAAGGTGGCAGGAGAGGGAGCCACAGAACATGAGCAGGTTTAGTTCAAACACAGGAGGTTTGTTCAGTCAGTAACAGTGTGTTAGACATGGAGGTTAAGTGAGCAGTGAGGGGAAATGTTACCACAAGTTGCCGATGGATAACTTTCATTGGAACAGGAGAAGGCCATCAGCCCCTCAACCCTGCTCTGCCATTCAGGATGATCATAGCTGATGTGTGACCTAACGTACAACTTTCAAACCCCTCTAATTTCATCAATAAACTCCTCTGCAACAGACAAGATGAGTATTGGAAAAGCAAACATCTGGAAATGCTGGGAAATCAGAAATAAAAACAGAAATTGCTGGAAACATTCAGTAGGTCTGGCAGCATCTGTGGAGAATGAACCGTTCGTGTCCAGTGATCAGTCAGGTGACCAGCTGCAGCTGACCATTCTGCTGTTTCTGTAACACTGGAACGGGTTCTGGTGTGAGGGGAATGAGATTGTCAAAAACAACTGAGGAAACAGGAGGATGTAGTCAGTTAGAATTAGGAATTCAGTGTGGGAGAAGGGATTCAGTGATTCATCCTGTCTCCGAGACCCCAGCGGGTTCACATTGGGTAGGAGCTGTTCACCCCTGTGTGTGACAAGGGATTTGCTGCGCCTTCAACACGATTGAGAGACCAGTGAGTGCACACAGGGAAGTGGTCATCCCCCTGCTCCGTGTGGACTGCAGGACTCTGATTCTGATGTTATGTTCAGAGTCAGGAGTGGACCTTGTACGTGATGACACTGTTAGAGTATTGATGTTGTTGTTAACCACATTAACTGGGCTGAATGTGACTGAACTTACATTGCCACTTTCTGAACCTCAGGATATCTCTCAGGGCAGTAAGTCTCCACAAACAGCAATGTGACAATAAACAGGGATCATCTGTTTTGATTTAATTTGTGATTGTAGCACTGCTGCTTCACAGCACCAGGTACAAGGTTGGAGTCCAGCCTTGGTCAACAGCCTGTGTGGAGTTCCCACATTCTCCCCATGATAGTGTGGGTCCCCTCCAGGTGCTCTGGTTTCCTCCCACAGTCCAAAGATGTGCAGGTGGACCAATCATGCTAACGTGTCCACAGGATCCAGGATTGTGCAGACTAGGTGGATCAGCCATGGGAAATGCAGGGTACAGTGCTCTGTGCGTGATGTTCTTCGGATGCTCTCCTTCCACACTGTAGGGATTCTATTCCATGATTGAGAATAAAGGCTACACAGCAGGTTTTCCTTGGAGAAGGAGCATGTGGTGTGCATCAATTCTCTCAATGCCTTTAGATAGAGGTGGGCACCGCACGGGATTTGGTGCTTTATCTCCACCGCTGGCCCCTCCCCACAACTCTATTTTGATTTAGTCCCTTCTCACTCGGTCACTTGTAATGGTTTGCTTGGCCCGTAATGGGCTTTGTTTGGAAATATTCAATTGGTTATACAAATGGTTTACTGCTGCTGATTATATGTCTAGATCAGAGTAGTGCTGGAAAAGCACAACAGGTCAGGCAGGATCAGAGGAGCCAGAAAATCCACGTTTTGGCAAAAGCCCTTTTCCAGCACCACTCTAACCTAGGCTCTGGTTTCCAGCATCTGCAGTCCTCACTTTTGCACTGCTGGTAATTATATGTTAACCAAAAGCAAAATGGCGGAATGATGATTTTGATGGCGGAAATGTTGCTGTGTTAACACTTCTGGGTCGGAGAAATGGGGAAAAAGAACGCTTCACAGCTCACAGAACGAGAACTGAAAAGCTGTTAAATCAAACCTAAGGTTCAGACAGGGAGGGAATATTTTCCTGGAGTTCGAGGAGCTGGAAAGTGATGGTGTCAGGGAATACACATGATTTTGTTTTACACAGGTTGAAAGTTTTAAAATTGTTATATTCAGACAGTTTACGTTATTTTCTTTAATTTTATTTGCTTTGCAAAAAACTTTTACAACATTTTAAAACCAAAATTTACAAACCTTGTGTTAAGGATAAATGTTAAATAACATCCATCAAACCATCCCTCACTGATAACTGTTGTGGAAGTGCAATATCCTGGAGAATCCCTGCCTACTTCTTCCTACCCGGGCTCCATGGCTATATACATACCTGGGAGATAGCAGCAGGAGGAGACGATTCAGCCTTTCAATCCTGCTCCACCATTCAATGGGAAACAGCTGACCATCCAGCTCAGTCTCCTGTTCCTGCTGTGTTCCAATCCCCTTTCATGGCTTTACCTCGAAGAACTATATCTAAGTCCTCCTTTGGCTTCACCACCTTTTGTTTCAGTGACGTTGTTGTGTTACTGTTTAGGTGTAGACAGGGGTAATGTGATGGTGCTGCCTCCTGGAGGATGCACTCAGCATCCCTCATCATCCTGCAGGAACAGCAACTGGGTTTCAGCAACTAGAGATAGAAACCGTTTCCAGGATATGGGCATCACTGGCTCAGCCAGCATTTATTCCCCATCTCTAGTTACCCTTGAGAAGATGGTAGTGAGCTGATGTCTTGAACCATTCACAGTCCATTTGGCGCAGAAAGACCGACAATGCTGGGAGGGATAGTGTTGCAGGATGTTGGCCCAGCGAGTCTCCATCTTTGGTTCTTCAAATGCTGGTTAACTTAATCACGATCTGCACATGATTTTGAGATTTCAGTCTGCAAATCTTCACCATCAATCACCCTGTATAAAGGAATATGTACAGGTTAGAAATTCAGAACAGACAATTCTAGTTTCTCTGGAATATCTTTTTCCACTTTCTTCGCCCAATACTGTAACCCTCCAGCCCACTTACTATCTCCCACCATTCTGACTCCACTACCCCCTAAAATGCACCCTCCTTCTGTTTATCAGCAACTCCCTTCTCATGGAGTTGCTGATAAACAGATCCATGCCATCACTTCCCGCCCCTGGTTAGACTCTGCACCCTTTCTGGGTTCACTTCCTTTCCCTTCAGTTGCTGCAAGTCAATAATGTAACAGCAGAATGAAACAAAAGGAAACAGACAGGGAGATGGCAGATCCTGGACAGAAGAGGAACCTTCACTCTGGGAGAATGGGTCACATCCTTCCTCGTTCCCCATTAGTTGATTCCCACCATTACAATGAATTGGGGATGGAGAGTGGTCCTCCATGGGTGTAGTGACACTTTGACCCCCAACTGATCAATACTATAAGCAGATACATTCCTCCTCCAGCCAATCACAGTGTGAAATTCTTTACGCAAAGTATACATACCCAATGCACGTCGCCAAAACCCTCCCACATTCTGTACATGTACAGTGCCGGGTTTTCCCACACACGTGTGGCCGCTGCCTCAGGTATTGTGGGAGTTGTAGTCCCCCTGAAGCCACTGGAGCCCTGTCTCAGGAAAGTGAAAGAAAAGTGTGGACTGGAGGGTGTTTTGTATAGGATCCCCATTCTATAGAACAGAGAATACCGAACGGAGAATTCACTACAAGGGTATACAGGAAAGCCACACACACAGACCAAGTCCTAAACTATGAAAGTAACCACCCCAACACACACAAACGAAGCTGCATCAGGACACTATTCAAAAGGGCCACAACACACTGCAGTACACCAGAACTGCAAAAAGAAGAGGAGGAACACCTATACAAGGTATTCGCCAAAAACGGATACCCGCTCAACTTCATCAACAGATGCCTAAGAGAAAGACCACGGAGGACATACCACAACCAAAAGGATTAGCCACACTACCATACATCAGGAGCATCTCAGAACTGACAGCCAGACTACTGCGACTCCTAGGACTCATAACAGCACACAAACCAACAGCCACGCTCAGACAACAACTCACCATAACGAAGGACCCGATACCCAACATGAGCAAAACTAATGTAATGTACAAAATACCATGCAAGGACTGCACAAAACACTATATAGGACAAACAGGAAGACAGCTAACAATCCGCATACATGAACGTCAACTAGCCACAAAACGACACGATCAGCTATCCTTAGTAGCCACATGCAGACAACAAGCAACATGAATTCGACTGGGACAACACTACTATCATAGGGCAAGCCAGACAGAGAACAGCCAGGGAATTCCTAGAGGCATGGCATTCATCCACAAACTCCATCAACAAACACATCGACCTGGACCCAATATACAACCACTACATCGGACAGCTGAAACTGACAACCGGAAGCGGCAGGGACAGACCACGATAAACACCGAAGGAAACATCAAAGAAGCGCTTCGCAGGAGGCTCCCAAGCACTGATGATGTCGCCTAGCCAGGGGACGAAACGTTTGCAACAAAAACCTCCAGCTCGGCGAACAGAACCACAACAACGAGCACCCGAGCTACAAATCTTTGCACAAACTTTGAATCCCTATTCAGATACACAAAACATATGGACTGTCACTGGGTTTTACGGAGATATCTGCTTCCACAACCTGATTTTCTGATGTAAGGAATATAGATTCAACCAACTGGGGCGTGGGGAGATTAATAGGAGGAGGAGATTTTAAGCAGAGGTGGCTCAATGGTTAGCATTGCTGACTCACAGCGTCAGGGACCTGGATTTGGTGCCAGCCTTAGGCGACTGTGTGGAGTTTACATGTTCTCCCCGTGTCTGTGCGGGTTTCCTCTGGGTGCTCCAATTTCATCCCACAGTCCAAAGATGAATAGGTTAAGTGGATTGGCCATGCTAAATTGCCCACAGTATCCATGCGTGTGCAGGTTAAGCCAATAACCATGGGAAATACAGGGAATGGGACAGTCTGAATGGGATGCTCATTATAGGATTGGTGTGGACTCCATGGGTGATTACCCTGTTTCTGCACTGTAGGGATTCTATTCTATTCTCATGAAGAAGAATGCACTTATCTTGATGTATTGTGAATCTGTGGAATTCCCTATTCAAAATGCAGTGGATGCCAGGACAATGAGCAAATTTACTGAAGAGATACAGATGTTGAATTTGCAATGAGTTGAAGGGTGAGAGAGAGCAGGCGGGAAAATACAGCTGAGACCGAGGTGAGCTCAATCATCACCGTATAAAATGGTGGAGCTGGTTCGAAGGGCTGCATTGCCTCTCCTGTGCACAGTGCTTATCTTCTTACGGTAGTAACTGGAAAGCTGAATCCAACACTCACCACCTTCACCAAAGGAGATTTTCGAAAAAAGCAGGATAGTCAGGTGGATTAGCGTTCCAAAATTAGATAGTGCGGAAGCATGTAGGAGATAATGATTTTACATTTTTAAACTGAGGTGAGTTAAAAATCACACAACAGGTTATAGTCAAACAGGTTTAATTGGATCAGGATGACGGAGCAATTCACCGAAATCTAGTGTGTTTCCAATTAAACCTGACGGACTGTAACCTGGTGTTGTGTGATTTTTAAATTTATACACCCCTGTCCTACATCGGCATCTCCAAATCATGTAAACTGAGGGGAGACAGTGATTTATGGTTTTAGACTGTGTAATACATTCACACCGTCCAGAATACGTTGTTGTGAATATCTATCCTGTACTTTATTACAAAGCCAAGGTCTCTGACAATGAAAACCAAAACACCCAGGTAACATCGCCTCACCTCATAATCTGATAAAAAGACTTGTGATAAGTCTGGTTAAATTTAGAATACAGTTGGAAAGCGGGAAGATTAAATCCAATCCCAAGATCCTGTACTTCAACAAAGGAGACTACAATAGGATGAGACAGGAGTTGGCTAATGTAGACTGGAAGCAAAGATTTTAGGGTGGGACAGTTGAAAGACAGTGGAGGAATATAAAAGAATTTTTCAAACTGCTCAGCAAAAGTATATATCAATGAAAAGGAAGGACTGTAGGAAAAAGAGTAATCTGCCATGGGTGGCTAAGGAAATAAGGGAGTCTATCAAATTGAAATAGAAAGCATACAAATTGGCAAAGACCATGGAGAAACTAGGAGATTCGAAAATCTTTAAAGATCAACAGAAAGCTGGATGGGATTGGGGGAGAAAAGTGATGAGTAGCTGTCCCCAGGGCCGGAATAACAGTTTACCTGCTAGAGGGGAACCTATTGTGTTGGGAACATATGGCCTCTGTAATTGTTGAAGCACTGAACTGCTACCATAGAGTAGCAGTTCATAGATCAAGTTAAAAATCACAGCACACTCCAAAAGCTTGTACTGCCAAATAAACCTGTTGGACTATAACCTGGTGATGTGTGGTTTTTAACTTTGCCCACCCCGCTCCAACACCGGCTCCTCCACATCAGAATCCTGACAGACAGCCCCATTGAAACTGAAATGCCTGTCAGATACCTGACTGAGCCACAGGGCCGTGGGGGAGGGGTATGTGCTTTAACCACAAAGTGTTGAGCTTAACTCGACTTTCTAACTGCCGTTGCCATGGAGATAATACTGAGAGACAGTCTCTATTCAAAGTCCCAAACCAAAAGGTATGAGAATGGAAGCGGCACATCGGACAGGCGGGGAGTTACCTGATGCTGCCTGGAGGTGTTCTGCATGTACACTATCCAGGTAACTGCTATGTCTCATCAATAAAGACTCAAAGAAGACCTCTCAGAGTTCTGTGCCCAGTTATTCCTATCCAGCAGGGTTCAGGAATATGAGGACACAGCAGTCAGTCTTCACAGTGGAGAATATGAAGAACATGCCAGTAATTGATAAGGAGACTGAGGAAGGTGAGGACCAAGAAACAATATTTATCACGAAAGAGTTAGAGCTGGGCAAGCTAATGGAGCTAAAGGTAGACAAGTCTCTTTGCCCTGACCAGAGAGAGGGGGAGAAATAGTAAATATACTTGGAGTCAGAGTCCTACAGCAGAGACAGGTCCTTTGGCCCAAACTGGCCCATGCCGATCAGAATATATCTCTCCACGCTAACCCCATTTCCCTGCACTTGGCCCATCTGCTTCTGACCCTTTGCTATCCATGTATTTGTCCAAATGCCTTTTACATGTTGTTAATGTACCAACCTCAACCACTTCCACTGGCACCTCATTCCATATATACATACCACCCTCTGTGTAGAACTGTTGACCCTCAGGTTCCCTTTCATAATTTCTCCTCCGACCTTAAACTGATGCCCTCCACTCCTCGATTCCCTGGGAAAGAGACGGAGTGCATTCACCTTATCCAAGCCTCTCATGGTCTTATATACTTCCAGAAAAGATCACCCTCTGTTTCCACTGCTCTGAACAAAAAAAAACCTCTCCCTATAATTCAGACCCCTGAGTCCTGGCAAAAATTCTCGTAAATTTCTTATGCACTTTTCCCAGTTTAATAACTGAAATCTACACTGCACTCATCACATTTCCAGTGTTTCACCATGGCACTGGAACCGACGTGACAACGTCAATGGATTACAAGCCATGATCGATAATTAACTCCTTTACAACAATCCTGTTTTCATAGCATTTTCCATGGTGCAGGCATCCTTGTGTCTTTCTGGTTGCGTGGTTAATTAAACATTTGTCATCATACAAAACAAATCTATAGCTTAATTGTTCCTGGGAAATGTGCCATGTTTCTTCAGACTTTTAACAACAAATGAACTCTCTCTCCACACTCACCACACTAACATGGACTTGGCTGTGTCTCAGTAATGTTTCCAGTCACACTGACATTTGAAATATTCGCCCACGGACAGAATACACACCTTTCCTTCCACATGAAAAGGCCAATGATATTCAGATCGGCACGGATCAAGTAACTATCAAAACGGAACGTGAAGTTCAATTTGAATTTCTCATCCACAAATCCGCCCTTTCAGAACCCTACAACAGAGAAAATAAGTCACCACCGTTAACTCAGGATGGAAATTCATAAGACAGTGATAGTATTAAATTGTAGTTTCTTTGTTCCCCCAAAGCTTTAAATCTCAGTCTCACAATTGCTCTCTTCTGTGAACTGAAATCCAAACCAATCTCCTCACCCCTTTTCCTCCACACCCAGTCCTCACACACACTCTCTTCTCTTTGAAATCAGCTTCCTAGCTCCTGCCTGCAGACGAAGAACCAAAAAAAGGTCTCCTCCCACAATCCAAATATGCGCAGGTCAGGTGAATTGGCCATGCTAAATTGCCCATAGTGTTAGATGCATTAGTCAGAGGGAAATGGGTCTGGGTGGGTTACTCTTCTGAAGGTTGGTGTGGACTGGTTGGGCCGAAGGGCCTGTTTCCACACTGTAGAAAATCTAATCTAATCAAATCAATGAGTCTGACTCGGAGCCTCCTGGATGTTGGTGAATCCTTCCCCCACCTCCCAGGTTTCCTTCCTGGTCAGAACCAAACTGATTTTTTTGCCCCAATCTGGAACATTTTATTTATTTCCCCCACGCAGACCCTCTGATGAGAACCATCCTGCACACACTGGCCAAGTCATATCTGATTGAACTAAGATGAACCAAATTAGAACTTTAATTGCAGGCCCATCTGTGTTCCTTTCCATAACATTCCTGAATCTTCACACGAGTTCTGATAACTTTCTGCAAAATGCTCCCCCCACTGATAGCCGACCACTTTTCAAGATATCAGGGGCAGAGGCCATTTCCCTGGGTCCTGTTCCCAGAGGGAGGAAACTGCCAATGACAGATTAACCCCACACACGCACAGCCTCCCTGGCACTGACCAGCCCTGCACATACACCAACAATTGCCCAGCACTGCGCCCGTGCACTGGTCTCCCCTCCTACAGCACATGCTCCAGATCACACACGAAGCTGGGTGATTGACAGCAGCTGCTGCCCAATAGGGTGGAGGGGGCAGGGCTGGAGATTGTAAACAATGAATGAATGTGGATGACACTGGGGGATGGACAGGTCAGTGAGGGACAGGAGCAGTGCAGCAGTAGGAGGGGACCCTGGACAAAGTTAGCAATGGGAGAGTCTGACAGGAGAGAAACTACAGGAAGGTTCTTTTGAGGCTCAGGCAGGGACAGCTGGGAGACAGTATGGCCTGGCGGCTTGGGCACGTTTTCCAATCAGCCTTTTCAAAGATGCTGTTACTCAACTCTGAGCCCGATCCTCCTGGTTCAGAGGTAAGGACACTACCACCATTTCCTGGTGGGCTAGTGAAAGAAGGGAAGATTTTCTCAATCTCTCTCACATGGAAACTCCATGAGCTCCTCTCACTTACTGTCTACGGTGGGGATGGAGACAGAGCAGATGGGAGCGGGGTTCGGGATATAGGGACTGCCTTTGAAATGGAACTTACCTGTGTCGGTTATATTAACATGACTCAATACACAGTCACCAACACAAACCTGGTGTACGTGAACGTTATACAGAATATTAACACTCATAACTGGGTGACACAGATCCCAATGTACAGAGTTAAGGCCTGGATATTAATAACGGCTTTGTGTGTGGGAAATCACGTCTCATGAACTTGAGTCAATTTCTTTTGAAGTAACAAAGAGGATTGATGAGGGAAAAGCAGTGGAAATGATCTACATGGACTTCAGTCAGGCGTTCGACAAGGTTCTCCATGGGAGACTGGTTAGCAAGGTTGATCTCATAGAATACAGAGAGAATTAGTCATTTGGATACAAAACTGGCTCAAAGGAAGAAGACAGAGGGTGGTGGTGGAAGGTTGCTTTTCAGATTGGAGACCTGTGACCAGTGGGGTGTCACAAAGTATCAGTGCTGGATCCACTAATTTTCATAATTTATATCAATGATTTGGATGTGAATATAGGAAGTATTGTTAGTAAGATGACACCAAAATTGGAGGTGCAGTGGACAGTGAAGAGGATTACCTCAGATTACAACGGGATCTTGATCAGATGGTTGAATGTGCTGAGGACTGGCAGATGGAGTTTAATTTAGATAGATGTGAGGTGCTGCATTTTGGGAAAGCAAATATGAGCGGGATGTATACACTTACTGGTAAGGTCCTCGGGAGTGCTGCTGAACAAAGAGACCTTGGAATGCAGGTTCATAGCTCCTTGAAAGCAGAATCGCAGGTAGATAGGATAGTGAAGAAGGTGTTTAGTATGCTTTCCTTTATTGGTCAGAGCACTGAGTACAGGAGTTGGGAGGTCATATTGCGGCTGTACAGGGACATTGGTTATGTCATGCTTGGAATATTGAGTGCAATTCTGGTCTCCTTCCTCTCAAAACAATATTGTGAAAGTTGAAAGTGGCCAGAATAGTATTACAAGCACGTTGTCAGGGTTGGAGGATTTGAGCTACAGGGAGAAGACAAATACATTGTTTTCCCTGGAGCGTCAGATGCTGATGGGTGACCTTATAGAGGTTCATAAAATCAGTAGGGGCATGGATAGGGCAAATATACAAGGTCTTTTGCCTGCGGTGGGGAGGAGGCACGATGGGAGGTGGGAGACAGAGGGGGGAGGATGACCGTTATTTTGTATATCTACAACACAACCCTGTTCCTGTTTTCTCCGCATCCCCTTCAATCCCTCTGAAGGGCTCAGAACAAGTGCACAGTCCCTGGAAAGTAGAGTTTCAGGGTGATCAAGTGCTGAAGGTTGCATTTGGGACGCTGACCTTTAAGAGTCTGTGCACTTATCAATAAATGGACCTGGGTTCAATTCCACTGTCCTGGATTCATGTCTGTGGCCACAGACACGCCTGTCACTGACCCTGACTACTGCATCCCCTGTCACTACAGCTCTGCCATTCTCCTTCCTCCCGTTCTGTACAGCGGAGCTATCTGTGGTGTCATGTTGCTGATTTCCCCTGAGAATCCAGCCCCCTTATAGAATCCCAAGCGGTGCACAATATCTGTTTGAGAAGCGGAGCGATCAGTGGAGAGTCCTGCACTTCCTTCCTGAGCCTCTTACTTGATCTGATGGTCACCCATTCCCTTTCTGCCTGTGTAAACCTCACCTGCAGTATGACGAACTCACTGAACCTGCTGTCCATAACATTCTCAGTATTGCTCCACAGTGAGTCCACTCTCAGCTCCAGGTCTGAAAAGCAGTTTCCCAGTAGTTGCAGATGGGCAGTCTTCCTGCACACATTGCCGTCACGGACACAGGAAGTGTCCCTTATTTCCCATATTGTGCAAGAGGAGCACACCACTGGTCTGAGGTCTCCGATCACAATGTCTCTCTCGTTTCAGTTAGTTACTCCCATTTGGAGAATTTAAATGAGCTAGTAACCTTCCTTCTCTTCAAACATTTCCATTATAATCAAAAGTCCCGATGTTTACTTAAGCTGACATTTTATACTTTAAAAACTGTTTTAAAAAAAAACTCAGCAGGTATCGCTTGGCTCAACAACTTGGCTGTTCCCATTGGGACCATGTGAATTTCTGAATGGCCTGCACTAAAACTGAAGCATAGTTCACATTCTCCCTGTCTCACCTCGCTCTGTTTACAACCAACTCCAAAACATTCTCATTGAGCCAATCAGCACCCACAGTGCAGCCCTATCATTTTCATTGTCTACTCCCACCTACACTGCCCCAACCTCCAATGCATCTCAATGGGAGCTCAGGAACAGCATCTCATCTCTCAATTCAGCCCTTTGTAATCCCAGAGTCAACAAGGACTTCAGCAGTTTCTGAATGAACAGACAGTTGTCAGAAGCTGGAACATTCCACCTGAAATGGTGCTGGAATTTGAGTCCATCAGGAATTTTAATGAGAAGTTTGCAGGAATTGAAAATAAGGAGTTTACAGATTAACATCATGAAGTGGGTGGTTGGGTCTAAATCTGAGAGTTCTTACAAAGAGATGAGGTGTAATTTGGATAAATCTGTGCTACCTCTCAGGCCAATACCTCCTTCCACAGCTGCAGGGCCCAGAATTGAACACAAACCCCAAGGGGGATCCAACCACAAATTTGAACATCTTTCTGCTTTTTGCTTGAAATAAAAACCAGATACTTGCCCACAGACAGAACAGACACACCTTTATCCTTCTACAGTTAAATGTCAATGGTATTCAGATCCTGATGACCCTGCTGACAATAGAAAATTGCTTTTGAGATCCCTGTCTCAATTATTCTCAATGAAGATCCTATAAAATGAATTGACAAAACAAAACTCACAGTCAGTGCAGGCTGAACAGTAAAGACAAATATTTCTCTTGGTATGTGTTTGATGTGTAAATGCTCCTCTTTCAATCACCCCGCCCCCACCCAGGAAGAGGACATGTCTATGCGCCTCGCTGTACCTTGCCCCCAATAAAGATGGTGGCCAAAACCCAGGACCCATCATCGCCTGAGGGCCACAGCCATTCTCCCATTTGCTGTAAACGTGGGACCAAGAGTTTCTAATTCAGGCCTAACTACATGTACAGAGTGTAATTAAACCCTCCCAGTCTAAACCGGATCCAACTCCCCTTTCCCGTTTCCTCCTCCTGCACACACCAAGGGTCATTCTAGGTCCAGTGACCCTTCCTCAGAACTGACGGCAGCTGGGAAAATTAGAATCCCTACAGTGTGATAACAGGCCATTCGGCCCAACAAGTCCACACCCACCCTCTGAAGAGTTTCTCAACCAAACCCATTCCCCGACCCTCTTATTCTACATTTCCCCTGACTAATGCACCTGACCTATACATCCCTGAACACTACGGGAAATTTAGCTGGGCCAATGCACCTAACCTGCATATCTTTGGAGATAGGGTTTAAAAAGTAAATAATAGGTGGGGATGGAGCCCAAAAGTGTCAGTAACATTTGGAAAGACAAAAGAGTGGATAACAATCTGGCTGGGAGGGTGCATAGCTGTTAATGGAGGGGACAGGAACCTGTGTCTGGCAGCATCTCAGTGGAGGTGCTTGAAATGGCAGCTGATGATCTACGTTCTGCTGCAAAACAGATCCTGAACTTCCAGTTGCCTGTCACTTTAACACATGAGTCTGTTCCCTGGCCAACGTCTCTGTCTCATGCTTACTGCAGTGTTCCAGTGAAGCTTGCTGTAAGCTGGCAGAACACTCCAGAAACATACTAAATCACCCCGTATTTCAAGGACTGCAATTTCCCCTCCCGTGTGGTCAACAACACTCTCCAGTGTATCTCCACCACTTCCCACACCTCTGCCATTGAACCACACCTCTCCAACTGGAGCAAGTATAGAACCCCCCAGTCCTCACCTTCCACCCAGATACAATGCTTCATCCTCTGCCATTTCCACCACCTACAATCAGATCCCACCAGAGCTATATTTCCCTCTCCATTCCTTTCAGCATTCCACAGAGACCATTCCCTGTGAATTCCAAGTTAGAGCCATGTTCCCCAACAACCCCACTCCCAGCCCCTTCACTTGCCACTTGTAAGAGGTGTAAAACCTGTGCCCACACCTCCCCCCTCACCTCCAAAGGACCCTTCCACATCCAGCAGAGATTTTCCTGCACATCCAAACACCTCACCTATGCCTTTGCTTTCGATGTGGTCTCCTCTCCACTGGGGAGTCAGGACACCAACTTGCGGAATGTTTCAAGAAAATTTCTGCGATGCGTGAACCAACCAACCCCCCCATCCTGTGGCCGACCACTTCAACTTACCCACCCACTCCGCCAGGTACATGCAAGTCCTGGGCCACCTCCACCACCAAATCCCAGCCACCTGGAGGAAGAAAACCTCATCATCCTCATTGGGACCCTTTAACCACAGAATCAAGGTTTCCTCATCTCCCCTCCCCTGCCTTATCCCATATCCAACCCTCCAACTCGATACCACCCTCTTGAAATGTCCCACCTGTCCATCTTCCTTTCCAATTATCCACTCCACCCTCTCTCCATTACCCTCCACCTACATCTACCTATTGCCTTCCTAGCTCCCTTCCCACCAAGTATTGTGTGAAGTTTTGGTCTCCACATTTGAGGAAGAGCATTGTGGCTATTGAGGGAGTGTTGGGTAGGTTCATGAGGTCAATTCCCGGAATGGTGGAATGATCATATGTTGAAAGATTGGAGCGACTGAGCTTGTATACACTTGAGTTTAGAAGAATGAGAGAGGATCTGATTGAGACCTACAAGATTATTAAAGGGTTGGACACTCTGGAGGCAGGAAGCATGTTTCCACGGATGGGTGAGTCCAGAACCAGAAGACACAGTTTAAAAATAAGGGAGAGGCCATTTAGAACAGAGTTGAGGAGAGTCTTCACCCAGAGAGTAGTGGGCACATGGAATGCTCTGATCCAGAAGGCAGTGGAGGCCAAGTCTTTGGATACTTTCAAGAAAGAGATGGATAGAGCTGTTAAAGATAATGGAATCAAGTGTTACAGAAATAAGACAGGAACAGGATACTAATTGTGGACGATCAGCTATGATCATAATGAATGGTGGTGCTGACTCAAAGGGCAGAATGGCCTATTCCTGCACCTATTGTCTATTGTACCTTGTCAGTCCGACCTCATTCTGTGCCTTGCCCTTGCCTGTCTAACTTCTAAACTGTATCAGTCTCAGACTTGCCTCCTTTCTCACTATCTCTTTAGGTTTACCTCCACTCCCTCACTGGTTTAATGCATCCTGAGTAGCACTACCAAATCTCCCTGCTTGGATATTAGACACCTTCCAATTCAGGTCTAATACATCCTTCTTATGCACTTCAATTCTACCCCAGCAGAGATTCCAATGATCCAAAAATGGGAATCCTTGTCCCCTGTATCAGATCCTTGGCCACACATTCATCTGCTCTACCCTGCTATTCCTACTCTCACTAGCATGTGGTACCGGGAGTAATCCAGATATTACTACCCACCTGCTTATTATCCTCCAGGCTAATTTGCTATATTGTCTCATCAGGACTTCATCCTTTTCTCTTGTGACATTGGTACCAATGTGCAGCGACCTCCCACTGATCATTCTCCCCTTTCAGAATATTCTGCACCCTCAGAGCCATCCTTCACCCAGACAGTAGGGAGGCACCAGCCCATTCTGATGTCTCACTGTTAGCTACAGAAACTGCAGTCTGTGCTGCAGACTAGAGAGCCCCGTATCACCATCGATCGCGTGGAACCTGATATACCTCACATTACACGAGGAACTTGGCTGTTAGTGCGATATTCCCCTGAGAGTCTGTGACCCCCGACGCTTTCCAAAACAGTATACTTGTTTGAGATGGAAATAACCACAGGAGACTCCTGCACTACTTTCCCTCCGCTCCTCCCTTTCCGAGAGGAAACCCATCTACCTGACTGGATCGGCAGTTTTCCTAACTTTCTGAAACTGCCACCTATCACACCCCCCCCCCCTCTGTAAATTCTTCATTACCTTTAATCATCGCTCCATCTGGTCCATGAAATCCTACAGGATTTGCATCCTCACTTTCTGCAGACAATCAGGATCATTGAAACTTTCCTTAATCTCCTAAATCCAACAGGAAGAGCACATCACTGTATGAATGGCCATCTCTGCACCTTAACAGTCCACAGACCCAGAAAAAGGCACACAGTCTTACAGCTTTACAAAACACTACTCTAGAATAAATTAGTACCAATATTTTATATTAAAAAACTTAATCAAAGTATCATAAGATGTGTATTTAAAGAAATAAACTGTCCCCCTACTGAATGCTGTAGCTTTACTAAAATAAAACAGACGAAGATTTATCTTTGAAGAGACCGAAACCGACTGAGCTGTGAGTCACAGATGAACAGCACTAAACAGAACTTTCGCTCAAATTTGTCCATGCCGACCAGATATCCGAACCTAATCTTATCCCTCTTACCAGCACCTGGGCCATATCCCTCTAAATCTTTCCTATTCATGTCAAATATCCAAATGCCTTTAAAATGCTATAATTGTCAGCCTCCACCACTTCTTCTGGCAGCTTATTCCATACACGCACTACTCTCTGCGTGAAAAAGTTGCTCCTTAGTTCCCTTTTATATCTTGCCCCTCTCACCCTCAACCTATGCTCTCGATTTCTGGACTCTCCTAGTCAGGAAAGTCTGTTTACCCTATCAATGCTACTAATGATTTTATAAACAACTATGAAGGTCACCCCTCAGTCTCTGATGCTCCAGGGAAAGAAAGCCCCAGCCTTTTTGCTCTCTTCCTGCAGTTCAAACCCTCCAATCCTGGCAATATCCTTGTAAATCTTTTTTGAACCCTTTCAAATTTCACAACATCCTTCCGATTGGCGGAGAACAGAATTGCACACAATATTCCAAAAGAGGCCTAACCAATGTCCTGTACATGACCTTCCAACGTCTATACTCAATGCTATGATCAATAAAGGAATGTATTCCTAACACTTTCTTCAATATCCTATCCACCTGCAACTCTACGTTCAAGGAAATATGAACCTGCACTGCAAGATATCTTTGTTCATCAACACTATCTAGGAATTTGCCACTTAGTGTATCAGTCCTGTTACGATTTGCTTTTCCAAAACGCAGCACGTCAGATATATCGGAATTAAACTCCATCTGCCACTTCTCACCCATCTGAACAACATCCTGTTGTAATCTGAGGTAACCCTCTTCGCTGTCCACTATACCTCCAATTTTGGTGTCTTCTGCAAACTTACTGACTATACCTCCTATGCTCATATCTAAATCATATATATAAACGACAAAAGGTAGTGGACCCAGCACTGATCCTTGTGGCACTCCACTGGTCACATGCCTCCAATCTGAAAAACAACCCTCCACCACCACCCTGCCTTCTACATTTGAGCCAGTTCTGTATCCAAACGGCTAGTTCTCCCTGTATTCCATGAGATCTAACCTTGCTAACCAGTCTTCCATGGGGAACCTTGTCAAGCGCCTTGCTGAATTCCATAGGTCATGTCCACCTCTCTGCCCTCATCAATCCTCTTTGATACATCTTCAAATAACTCAATCACGTTTGTGAGACATGATTTCCCACGCACATAGTCATGCTGACTATCACTAATCAGTCCTTGCTTTTCAGAATACACGCGCATTGTGTTCCTCAGGATTCCCTCCAACAACTTGCCCAGCATCAATGTCAGGCTGACCGGTCGATAGTTCCCTGGCTTGTCCTTACCACCTTTCTTAAATAGCGGCACCACGTTAACCAACCTCTAGTCTTTTGGCATCTCATCTGTGATAATCGATGATACAAATATCTCAGCAAGAGGCCCAGCAATCACATTCCCAGCTTCCCAGAGTTCGAGGGTTCACCTGATCAGGTGCTGGGGATTAACCAAGCTTTAACGGTTACAAGACACTCAGCACATCCTCCTCTGTAAGATGGACATATTTAACATGTCGACATCTATTTCCCCACATTCTATATTGCCCATGTCCTTCTCCACAGTAAACACAGATGCAAAATATTCAGTTAGTATCGCTCCCATCTCCTGCGGCTCCACGCATAGGCTACCTTACTGATCTTTGAGGAGCCCTATTCTCTCTCGAGTTACCCTTTTGTTCTTAATGTATTTATAAACACCCTTGGGATTATTCATAACCCTATTTGCTAAAGCTATCTCATGTCCCCTTTTTGTCCTCCTGATTTCCCTCTTAAGTATACTCCTACTGTCTTTAATGCTCAGGGTTTTTGGGGATTTTTGGATTGGAATACATGCAAAATATTCCATCTTGATAAAACAAACGAGGGCAGACTGACACTAATCAAAAACAAGGCCTTGAGTAGTGACATGGAACGAAGAGGCCGAGGGGTTCGGGTCTTTCAAGTCTGTGTCACATGTAGATAGGGTGGTTAAGAAGGTGCCTAGCACACTTGCCTTCATTGCTCAGACCTTTGAGTACAAGAGTTGTGACATTATTTTGGATGTTGGGGAGGCCTTTTCTGGAATTCCGTGTCCAGTTCTGGTCATGCTGATATCGCGAGGACATTATGCAGTTGGAGCGGATTCAGAAGAGATTTACCAGGATGTTGAGGGGAATGGATAGTTTGAATTATAAGCAGAGGCTGGATAGGCTGCGACTTCTTTCACTGGCGCGCAGGAGGCTGAGGATTGACCTTATTAGACGTTTCACAATTCATGGAGGGGTGGTATCAGTAATGTGAACAGCAGGTGTCCTTTCCAGGAAGGGACACGATTCAAGACTGGGTACATACCTTTTAAGGTGTCAGCAGAACGGCTTTAAAAAGGCTTTCGGGATTTTTTTTTTTATTTTTGTTCAGACAATGGTTTATGTGTGGAATGAACTATCAGAGGAAGTAGTAGTTGTGAATCAAATTACAATTTTAGGGTGGCACAGTGGGTCAGTGATTAGCACTGCTGCCAGGTCCCCAGGTTCGATTCCAGCTTTGGACAACTGTCTCTGTGGGACTTGCACATTCTCCCAGAGTCTGCATGGGTTTCTTCCAGGGGCTCCAGTTTCCTCCCTAATGAGAGAGCGGCCCTATGGTCTGGTATGGCAATGCTGCCTTTACCTTTTACACAGTGATGCCACTGTGCCTCTGGGGTGGGGAGAGGGAATGCTGAAGGTGGTGGATGGGACACCACTCAGGCACAGTGCTTTGTCCTGGAGGATGTTCACTTTCTTTAATATTGTTGGGGGCTGCACCGATGCAGGCAAGTGGAGAACGTTCCAACACAATCTGATGTGTGCCTAAAAGAGAGCAAACAGACATTGGGGAATCAGGGGTTTGGGGAAATGGAGATTGTTCGCCTTGTAGCAAAGGAAACTGTGGGTGTGCTGTGACAGAGGGGTTTAGAAAAGTTACACATTATAACAATAAACCTTACACCCATCAGCTCATTATACAAGGATTACAGGACACACATTAAAGGTTTGGGAAGATTCAAAGGAGAACTTTTATGCAGCAAATGGGATTCAGATGGATTACAATACTCACACACAATGCAAATACCAAGGTCCTGATAAATTGACTAATTCAATCAGACTTTGATATTACAATGACTGAGATTACCATCTGAATGTATTACAGGATACTACAAGTGGACAAGTTTATAAAATCCATCACTGTCAGTTCAGGTTAGAAACTCACACCATCCCCTCCTCCTGGCTCAGGATGACTGGACACATTACCCCTTGTGGAGGTCAGCAGTCAGTACAGAGGGAAATCTATGTGGGTTTCTAGGAGTTTCCACCTTAGAATTTCATGTGACTGAACAGAGCAGATCTTTGACACATGGGACAGAATATTCCAAGAGTCAGTGAGATGTACAGAACAGGATTTGCTTCTTTTTTTCTACCTTCCGTGCTGCCACTGTGCCTCATCAATAAGACATGGGGTGAGAAAGGCTCATGGAACTTGATGGGCAAGTTGCCTCCACTCTGACCAATGGGCAGCAAGCTCCTGCATGCTTCACACTGCACAGTGCTCCCAGTAAATGTTTAGAAGAATTGGCGTGGGGGGTGGGGGGGGGGGGAGCTCGTACAAAAGGCATAACTGTAAAGTTCTAAGAGAATTGTGAAGAGTGAGAGATGCACAGGAGAAGGGGGCAACAAGTTGTCAGATGGAGTATAATTTGGGAAAATGAGAAGTCGGTCATTTTGGAGGGGATATTTCAGAGAACAGAGTGCTACTTACATGGTGAAAACTGTAGAAAGCTACACCACAAAGGGACCGGGGGGTAATTGTGCAGGAAACACAGAAAGCTAGCAGATTCTGGGTCAGTCACAAAATCAAGGGTTCTGTTTCAGATTCATCAAGTTTAAGGCAACACCGACACGGGTAAGGGGTTTCAGTAACAATGGAGCTGGGGTGAGGTGGAGACAAGCAACATTTGAGAGTTTGGAATTCCTGGTGTTTGTGATTGTGTAGATGTCTGATCAGAAGGTCACCTTGGGGTTACAGATATGACAGCAATGTTGTGAAGAGTCTAGTTCTACCTCAGATTGCACCCAGTGAGAGGGAGGGGCGCAGCAGTAAGGGAAAGGAATTTGTAATAGCAACTGACGGCAATTGCAGCTAATTGAGTAGTGGGAGTGTGATAAGCAGTTTGATAACAGAGTAACAGTGGAGCAATGGAGAGGGATGATGGGGAGGGAGAGCTGGGCATCGTCAGTGTACATGTGAAACCTCACACTGTGCTTTTGGATGATGTCACCTCCTGGCAGTATGTAGGTGAGAAACAGGAGAGAGCAAGGATAGATCATTGAGGGACACCAAATACAAGGAATTCAGAAAGGAAAGGGAGAGTGCAGATGGAGCAGGATTTACAAATGATGGTGAGGTCAAATGTTAGTTTTTTTGCAGAATGGATAAGAATGACATAACCAGAAAAGACAGACAGACAGAACAAGGAACAATACCTGTGAATTGGCGAGGGGGAGTGATGAGGAGGAAACAGAGTTGGAATGTCTGTAGTTTAGCGAGATTAGGGTAAAGGGTCAAGATGAGCTCTGATAAGGCTTGACAAGAGACTGGAGAAAGATGTAATTTTGGGACAAAAATCAGGAACACCATGTGAGGCAGTTTGTCTTGGTGGGCTAGTGGGAGGGAGGGAAGTAGCAGAGGCAGCTGATCGGATTGTCTCAGTCTTAGTGACAGAGAAACTCAATGTGCTCCTTGCTCTTGTTGTTGGAGGGAAGGATGAAGGAGACAGGATGATGGACAGGGTTTTACAGAGAAACAAAACCAGGGTTAGTCATATTTAAAATGAGTGAACAAACCTAATGTATTTAAAGTTTGGGAGAAGATTTGGGACACCATCACACAAACTGGCTAAAGAACTACAGCAGAAACTGAAACACCTGATCAGCGGATCCAGACACTCTATACAATCAACACAGGAATTCTTGGACATGATCAGAAATATACACATAGACATGGTCTCATTCGATGTAACGGCACTGATCACCTCTATCGACAAAACCCTAGCCAGAGAAACAATAGCCAACCTGCTGAACAGATATAACAGACAACAGGACGTTGAACCCATCAACAAAGACGGCATACTTAAACTACTGGACCTGTGCCTCACAACACACTTCACATTCAACAACCAGATATACGAACAAATCAACGGCACCCCCATGGGCTCACCCATCTCTGGACTCATAGCAGAAGCGGTAATGCAAAAGGTTAGAACAAACAGTCTTACCGCAAATTCAACCCAAACTCTGGGTCAGATATGTGGATGACACCTTTTTAATCATTAAACACAAAGAAATAGAGAACACACACCGGATCATCCACGCCACACTCACAGGAATCCGATTCACTAGAGAGGAAGAAAAGGACAATCAACTCCCATTCCTAGACGTGATGGCACAGAGAACACCGAATGGAGAATTCACCACAAAGGTATACAGGAAAGCCACACACACAGACCAAGTCCTGAACTTGGAAAGCAACCACCCCAACACACACAAAAGAAGTTGCATCAAGACACTGTTCAAAAGGGTCACAACACACTGCAGTACACCAGAACTGCAAAAAGAGGAAGAAGAACACCTATACAATGTATTCGCCAAAAACGGATACCCGCGCAATTTCATCAACAGATGCCTAAGGGAAAGACAACGGAATGAGAACATGCCACAACCCAAAGGACTAGCCACACTACCATACATCAGAAACATGTTTGAACTGACAGCCAGACTATTGCAACCATTAGGACTCATTACAGCAAACAAACCAACAGCCACTCTCAGACAACAACTCACCAGGACGAAGGACCCGATACCCAGCATGAGCAAAACCAATGTAGTGTACAAAATCCCATGCAAGGACTGCACTAAACACTACATAGGACAAACAGGAAGACAGCTAACGATCCGCATCCATGAACACCAACTAGCCACGAAACGACACGACCAGCTATCCTTAGTAGCCACACACTTAGATGACAAGCAACATGAGTTCGACTGGGACAACACTACTATTATAGGACAAGCCAAACGGAGAACAGCCAGGGAATTCCTAGAGGCGTGGCACTCATCCACAGATTCTATCAACAAACACATCGACCTGGACCCAATATACCGACCACTGCAGCGGACAGCTGGAACTGACAACCAGAAGCGGCAGAGAAAAACGACTACGAAACATCACAGAAGCGCTTCACAGGAGGCTCCCAAGCACTGAGGATGTCACCTAGAGAGGGGACGAAACGTTTGCAACACAAATTCCCAGCTCGGCGAACAGAATCACAACTAATGTATTTAACATTTATCCAGAATATTAAAATGTACAACTGAAGAGCTTGTTCGAATCCCAGCTCGGCAGATGGTGGAATCGGAATTCAAGAAAAAATATCTGGAATTAGGAATCTCCTGATCTCCATGGAACCATTGTCAATGGCGAAAACAATCCTGCCAACCTGACAGTCGCCCAACAAGCTACTCACTGTATTAATGACTGCAAAGTCTCAGCAAAGGAATGAAACTGGATGGACCACCTGGCATCTAACAAGGCATTAGGAAATACAATCCCAGAGGTGAGGGGAGAGTGACAGCCCAGTCCCACTCCAACACCACTATTTCTAGCTGATTCTACCCTCACCTCAGCTCATATACTGAAACTCTCATCCGTCATGTGTTATCTCCAGACTTAATTATCCAAACACACTCCTGGCCAGCCTCCCAAATTCAACCTCCCTGTAATCTCAAGAAAAATTGAAAGCTCTATCGTCCACGTGCTCACTTCTCCCCAAATATGTTCATCCGTGAATAGGCTCCTATTCATAAGCAACAACAATTTAAAATTCTCATTCTTGATTTGATTCCTGGCTGTGATCATCCCTAGCTCCCTGCACCACACATCCTTTGAGACCTCGACAACCCATTTTCTTTGAGACTCCCAACGATTTGTTTATTCATTACTTCAACTGTGTGGCTGATTCTACAGTTACTAAAGCAACATGGTCTGGAATTTGCAGACAAAACCTCACAGGTCTGCTTTCCACCTTTAAGACATCCCTCAAAACCTGCTTTTTGGCAATGCTTTTGGTCACCTGACCTAATATCTCTATCTCTGGCTTTATATCTAAAGTTTTCAATAGCATTTTGGTGAAATTATAAGCATGATAATAAAACTACAAACTGTTCTTGATTTGGACATTATCTTCAAATATTCACTGCTGCTGTAATGAATAATCTGTAATGTCTCTTACCCAACCACATTGTGGGAGCACCTTTACCACACAGACTGCAGCTGTACAATAAAGTCAAACATCACCCTCTCCACAGGCAACAGAGCTTTGGCATTAATCACTGGTATCTGTGGAAGGAGAAACACAGTTGATGTTTCAGGGAGTGCAAAATGGATTACAGGGAATGCAAAAAAGAATTCTTGACTGTCAAAAATATTCAAGAAAAAAGTAATCTGATAATAGAGCAGCACATGGTCAGGGGCTGGGCCACAGCGAAAAACACATTTACAAAGGGTCTATAAAAATAATAATACAGTACTAAACAGACCAAAAATACACCCATGGTTCAGACTGAGGAAGCTAGATATTGACAAAGTGGTGATGAGGGAGCCCACAGGTGAATCAGAGCTGTATTGGCTGCTATGATCACAAAGACTCTATACCAGAGAAAGGCTGCACATGCGCCTGGCTGCACCTTGCCCCCTACAAAGATGGCGGCCGCGCACGTGCCCAGTGAATCGTTGTCCCGAATAAAGATGGCGGCGCTCACTCAGGCCTGCAGCCGCGCTGAGGCAATTCCCCATTTACTGCAAACACGGGACTGGGACGTTCAAATTTGTGTTTTCCGACGTGCACAATTTGTTTGTAAAACCTCTCCGCTCATAGAAACACAGTTTTTCTCCCGTTTCCCTGTTTATTTCTTTCCTTACCGTATCCTTTCTCTCCATAACTTCCAGAACATTCATTACAGCGACTCTGCGCCGCGCGCGAGGGTGATCACATGGTTTAGTTTAGCTCCGCCCATCATTCACTTTGATTGGTTGGAGGACCAACCGCCCGCTAGGTCATCCAGCTCCGCCCACCGTCCTTTCATTGGTCCGGTGCTGACATCAATCACCCGGGGGTCCCTTTATTGGCTAGAGCATGCGCAGTGTGTCCACCTTTAGCTGATATGTTGGGTAATGTGATGGGAGAGTTTGCTGAGGGTAAGAATTCCCTTTGTGTGAGCTCTGCAGTAGATTTCCTTTATTCATGGAGGGAATTGCCTTCCTACTCATGACTGTGTAGCTGTGATTGATGAATCAGTACATAAACACCCCATTTTCACATCTGAGATCTTTAGCACATTGTATCACGCTCTTCCTTGGAGACAAAAAAAACATGAAACGGAGCATCAAGGAATCGGAGCAGGAGTAGGCAATTCATCCCTTTCAGCTTGTTCCCCCATTCTATCAGATCATGGCTGGGCCAACCCAGACCTCAACACCTCTTTTATGCTTGCACCGCATAGCCCTCAACTGCCCAATATTTCAAAAATCTATCTGCCCTCTTTTAAAATAATTTGTGATAGAATCATAGATTCCCTCCTGTGGAAACAGGCCCTTCAGCCAACAAGCCAGAACAACCCTCCGAAGAGTAACCCAACCATTCCCGTCCCACATTTAACTTTCACAAAAGTTTGGGCGAGAAAATTCTAGCAATTCACTGAGAGAAAAACATATTTTCTTTTTCTAAAATGAATGTTCCCTTGTTTGAGACTTCACTGGTGCTAGAAGATCTAGTCAACATCCACCCTGTCAAGCTCCTCAGAATCTTGTTTCCATAAGATCACCCCTGCTTATCTATTCTTGATAGGTCAACCCTTTCGTCCTCGAAGCAGCTAAGTGAATCTTTTTTGAATGGTTTCTGATGTTGGTTTATCCTTTATTGAATATGGGAGCTAACATTGTATACAGCACTGCAAGTGAGGACTCAGCAACAGCCAATGTGGTTAACCAATCCTCAATCCATGCTAATACATAACCCCGATACCATGAGCTTCTAAATTGTGCAATTAACTTTTATGTAGCACCTTATCATTTGCATTTTTAATATCCAAATACAGAACATCATTGGATTGCCCTTTATCAGCCCTGCTTGTTATCTCCTCAATGAACTGTCGCAAATTTGTCAAACATAGTTTCTCTTTCACAAAACCCAGTCTACCATGTTTAATGATAAGCTTTTTTAAATGTCCTGCAATTTCTTACTTTAATATTCAACTCTGTAGGTTCTTTCAATAGATTTGCTAAGTATGATTCCCCTCTCTTAAATCCATGCGGACTCTGTCCAATCCTATCACTGTTCAGTAAGAAACTTGACTGTACTCCAATATAGTTAGTAAATGTATCTATTTATTTTTAAAAATCAATTACTTATAAATGCTGGACCCATGCAATATGAATGAATTTGTGACTCTGAATTTGGGTTGTAATGTTTTTTCTGTTAATTCCTTTTCGTACTGTGTTATGCAGACAGCAACAAGTGATCACTCTTAATTGTGAGTAACTTTGAAAATTTTTTTAAAAATGACATCCCAAAATGCTGCCTCATTATTGTGCAAGGAGGATTTTGCATTCAATAGTTTGCAGATAAACTATTGGGCGGCACGGTGGCTAGCACTGCTGCCTCACAGCGCCAGAGACCCGGGTTCAATTCCCGCCTCAGGCGACTGACTGTGTGGAGTTTGCACATTCTCCCTGTGTCTGCGTGGGTTTCCTCCGGGTGCTCCGGTTTCCTCCCACAGTCCAAAGCTGTGCAGGTCAGGTGAATTGGCTATGCGAAATTGCCCGTAGTGTTAGGCAAGGGGTAAATGTAGGGGTATGGGTGGGTTGCGCTTCGGCGGGTCGGTGTTGACTTGTTGGGCCGAAGGGCCTGTTTCCACACTGTAAGTAATCTAATCTAAAATTGAACAGCTTTTTGCTGCAATTTAGCCAGACTGCAGGTTACACCAAAGTATCAGTGCCTCACCTTTATCAGGGCTCCCAGATATCGTGCAGCTGCAGTATTTTGTTTTGCACTCAGCTATATGTTGTTCTCACTTGTTTCTTTGTGAAAAATTACAAAATTAACTTGGATGAATGAACTTATGATTTCTTAAACCAATATTGGGAGAAAAAAAATGTCAGTATTTCAAGTGCTGATAAAGTAAAATAAACTGATAATCAGTAGAAAGGGTTTAAGATGGATATGGAACAAATGCTGGCAAATAGGACTAGATTAATTTTGGATATCTGGTCAGCATGGACTGAAGGGTATGATTTTGTGTTGTACAACTGTGACTTCATTCTCTCAATTATTCAAGAAGTTAAATTTTCCTTTTCCTCCTCGAAGTATTCATGCAGAGAATGCACTTGAAATGATGATTGAGGTAGATCAAACTCACATTGTTTCATGATCTTTTCCTCTGGGTTCTTCAATGAACAAACTTGTTTTGTTCTCTGAATAACTATGTATCATGTGATTTGTTTCGTACAAAATATTTCATTAGGATCTCGTGAACTATTAAGAAGTATTCATTTTTACAATTTAGGCAGCTTGATTATTAAGCAAGAAAAGGTTAGCATTTTACTCCCACTGAAATCATTGTTCTATAAAAGTATCAAGCTTTTTAATCTGTTCTGACACTGAATATATGGAAGTCAATTCTGAAGGAAAAAATCCTCGTCGGTAATGTTCCCACATATGTGGAGTAATTGCTTCTGGTCACTCTTCAGGCTATAGAGGCTCGGAAAGAAATGAGTTGGTCAAAGTTAGCAACATCATTTGGATGTTCTATGCTCATTGGGGAAACTTGCAGGATCTGTAGAAGGAACACGTGTTTCAGAGTGTATGCAATAAACCTGAACATTGTTATTTTTTCACAGAGCTTGGGACCCGACTGGAGCAGCAATGAAGCTTGTATTGTTTTTTTAAATTTCCGAGCTTGCCAAATTATTGTTGGTAAATGCAGGTGACTTTATCAAAGCACATTTCACGTGCCCCAGCTAGGAATTCGATCCCAATTCTGCCAGTCCATCCATTCCTATGGATAAGAGGTATTTTAAATGTGAGCACTCCATTTAACTATTTGAATTGAATACTTCAGTGGTTAATTCCTCTTGGATTCTTAATTTCAAATTACTCAATGTTATTTTTTTGTCCCCCCTGAATTTGCCAAGCACGGGGCAGTTCTGGAATATTCCAAATATTTACAATAGATGCATTCACACTATTGAAGGCAACCTGGCAGATTTGAATACCATTCGGGTTGTCAACAATACAGAAGTAACTTTATGAATTGCTTACTGTACACCAACAACACAAGCCCAGTACTACTGAAACCACAGATTGTCTCCCAAGGATTCCCAAATCTGAACAGTGCATTCCAGATATGCTCACTGTCACCATTTGGGAGCAGTCTCCCAAAGTGCTCCCAGAATTTAGAAAGCACATACACTGCCCTCCAAAGCTAAATCTGCTGTCACAGGCTTCACTCTTATTGTATACAATGACATTTATTGTCCAGTTCTTTAATGTGAAATGATTCTACAAACAATTTGTAGAAGTGAATGGAAAGTGTGATGTTTGCTTGACCTTTGGCTCTATGTATCAGACTGAACTGAACCTTTAGCAAGATGTGGGATCTTTCCCACAAATATTGTTTAAAAAAGCAAAGATTATGCTCTGATATTTAAATGTTTAATCAGGTTTAATAAAAATCCTTCCAAAAAAATTGAGAGTTTGACTTCAGCTCCTTTAAAGAGACATGCTCTTGGCCTTCAATTTTGTGACGTGATCATTCTTTGGTAAAGGTGGCTGTGTGCAACACTGCAGGATGTTGTGCTGAAGTGCCTCATTGGGTGGATGAGCTTTATTACTGGTGTGGCTTGGCTAATTTTGAGATGAAATGTCACTTTGAGTTAAATCTTGTTTTTAAACTGAGGCGTGCTTGTGTAACTCAAGTGTGGAAACAATGCTCATGTTTGCAATGAACCTTTCACTTTTGGAGATTATTTACAAAACAGATTGGAAAAATACTAAAGTTCAATATAGAAAGCACAGTGCTGGAGAATCACAGGTCCAGCAGCATCTCTGAGGGGAATAAAACATTGTAAGCTCCAAGTCTCATGACCATTTGTCCGTTCAGACGCAGAGTCACTGAAATTGCAATGTAACATTATTTTTCTCTGCACCGATGCCCTCAGAACTGCTGAGTTTCTCCAGCACTTTGTTTCTGGGGTTCAGATCTCAGCACCTGCAGTTTATTGTTTTGTTATCGATCCTATGATTTGACTTGGGGAGCGAGAGGCAGCAACTGTGATCAACTAGAATAAAACTCCCCAACCATGGAAAAAAAAACAGTTCTTTATACTTTGCAAAACATGACTGTAAATAAGAAATGCAATTAAGCTAAGTGCAAGGCGGCATACCACCTGCCTTGTCTCAAACCTGCTACTCATCTTTGAGGACTAATCTGTCAGAATTGTATTTGCTCCCTTCCTTTGAGATCACAGTCCACAAATGTCCCAGTCCCAGTTCCTGGGCTGGGCCGGTTACCACATTGCAGTGGGGTGGGGAGGTTTGTGTCAGCCTGAAGTTTTTGTTAATAACAACATTGCGGGTTGAAGTTGACGGTTTTGACGAATATTGTGTCATCAAACTTGGAGGAAATCCTTCCGAATGCATTGACTAACTAGACTGAGCCTGTTTACATGCAGCCCTGTTAGTAGTACTGTAATATTCTAAGTTAAGAATCACACAACACCAGGTTATAGTTCATCAGGTTTAATTGGAAGCACACTAGCTATCGGAGCACCGCTTCTTCATCAGGTGATTGTGGAGGGCAAAATTCTAAGGCACAGAATTTATAGCAAATATTTATAGTGTGATGTAACTGAAATTATCCATTGAAAAATACCTTGATTGTCTGTTGAGTCTTTCATCTGCTCGAATACCATGATAGTTTCACTTCTTTCATGTATAAATCACAAAGCCTTATTTTAAAAGTTGCATTCCTGACAGTGGCCCACCAAATCACTCATTGTATTAGTCACTGCACAGTCTCAACAAAGGAATGAAACTGGATGAACCACATTACATCTACCAATGCACTGGAAAATACAACAACACAATCAGCCCTCTTGACCCTGCAACTTCTGTCTCACTGTGGGCCAACAGCAGTAGCAGAACTGTACTCCAGCCCAATCTGAAATCTCATGGCCTGGTATATCCCCCATTCAACCATGAACATCAAGCCAGGGGATCAACCCTAGTTCAATGGAGAGTTCTGCAGGGCATGCCAGGAGCAATACCAGGCATACCTAAAAATGTGGTGCCAAACTGGTGAAGCTACAGTGCAAGCAACACCAAATAGAACTATATGATTCAACAACCAATGGATCAGATCTGAGCTCTGCAGTTCTGCCACACCTAGTCAGGAATGGTGATGGACAATTAAACACTCACTGCAGGAAGCATCACAGATATCCCCACCCTTACTGATGGAGGGGTCTCACACATCCATGCAACAGACAAGACAACAGCATTTGCAGCAATCTTCAGCCAGCAGTGCCAAGTGGATGAGCCTTCTACATTGGTCCCTGACATCACAGACGTGAATCAACTTGGTTGAAAACTTATTTCAAATCAGATCAAGAAACGGAGAAGTAGTGTAAAGGCTGTCAGCCCTACCAACATTGTGGCAATAATACTGATGGCTGTGCTCCAGAACTTACTGCCCAAGACAAGTCCAGCACCTACACCTACTGACATTGTGGAACATTTCTCAGGGATGTTCCAACACAAAAACGCAGGACAGAGCCAACCCAGCCAATTTCCCTCCATCAATCGACACTCGCTCAGCAGTGAAGTGATGGAAGGTGTCATCAACAGTGCTGTCACGCAGCTGCTCAGCAATAACCTTCTGTGACACCCAGTTTGGGTTCTGTCAGGGCCACTCAGTTCCTGATCTTGTTGCAGACTTGATTCACAAACTGACAAACAGCTGAATTCCAGAGGTGAGGTGAGAGTGATAACCCAGTCCCACTCCAAGACCATTATTTCGACTTCAGTGATCTCACCTGACCTCACCACAGTCTCAGCTTTTTTACTGAAACTCTCATTCATTTTGTTAACTGTAGATTTCATTATCCAAACCCACTCCTGGCCGGCATCCCACAATCACCCTCCCTATAATCTCCAGAATATTGAAAACTCTACTACCCAAGTGCTCACGTGTACCAGAACTTGCTGATCCATCAAAAGGCTCCCATTTATAAGCAAAAATAATTTACTTTCACACCCTCGACTTAATTCCTGGCTGTAATCATTCCTATCTTCCTGCACCACACACCCTTTCATATCTCAATAACTCATTTTAGTTTAGACTCCCAATGATGTGTTTATTTTTGAGTTCCAGCTGTGTGACTGTGTCTATAGATTCCAAGGCAACATGGTCTGGAATTCCCACCCTCTAAGATCTGCTTTCTCCCTTTAAGGCATTCCTGAAAAATTGCTAATTTGGCAATGGTTTTGGTCACTGGACATAATATTCTCCAGCTGTGGCCTTATGTCAAAAGTTCTCAATATTTTTGTGAAATTAAAAACTTGTTGATTTGTACAGATATCTTCTACTTTTCACTATCGCTGAGTGAATAATCTGTAATGTCTCTTACCCAACCACGTTGTGGGAGCTCCTTCACCATTCAAACTGCAGCTGTACAAGGAAGTCAAACATCACCCTCTCCACAGGCAACAGGGCTTTGGCAATGATCACTGGTATCTGTGGAATTTGACTGTCAGAAATGGAAGAAAAATCCACTCACTGTTGGAAAAAAGAATTCTTGACTGTCAAAGATAGTGTGGAAAAAATAACCTGATAATGGAGCAGCATACGGTCAAGAGTCAGGCAGCAGTGGACAATCCATTTACAAAAAGGTCTGTGAACGTAGTAGAAAAATAATAAACATGGCAAAAATACACTCATGTGAGACTGAGGAAGCTACATAACAAACAATGGACATCAAGGAGCCCAGAGGTGAATCAGAGCCGTGTTCACTTTTATGATCCCACAGTCAGAGATGTCTATCACAAAATCAGTCCAACCTTCAGTCCAGCCCATCCATGCAAACCAGATATTCTAACCTAAACTATTCCCATCTGCCAGCACTTGACTGACATCCCTCTGAACCCTTCCTATTGAAATGCCTTTTAAATGTTACAATTTTGGTTGCCCTTTAGGCTCCTTTTGAATTTTCCCCTCTCACCCTAAACCTGTATCCTCTAGTTCTGGGCTCCACCACCCCAGGGTAAACACCTTGTCTATTTACGCTATCCATGCCCCTCACGATTTTATAAACCTCTTCAACATCACACATCAGCCTATGACACTCCAGGGAAAATGGCCCCAGCCTATTATGCCTCTCCCTGCAACTCAAATCCTCCAACCCTGGCAACATCCTTAAAAAACCAATTCTCAAACCTTCCATGTTTCAGTGCCTCTTTCTGATAAGAGGGAGACCAGAATTGCACACCATACTCCAAAAGTGGCCTAACCAATGTCCTGTACAGCTCCTTTACTCAATGCTCTGACCAACGAAGGGAAGAATCCCAAACAATTTCTTCACTATCCTATCTACCTGTGACTCTCCTTTCAAGGAACCATAAACATGCACTCCAAGGTCTCTTTGTTCAGCAAGACTCTCCAAGACCTTACAATTCAGTGTGAGTGCTGCTCTGATTTGCCTTTCTAAAATGCAGCACCTCACATTTATCTAAATTAAACCCTATCTCCCACTCCGCAGCCCATTGGCCCATCGATCAATATCCCATTGTATTCTGAGACAACCTTTATCACTGTCCACAATACCTCCAATTTTGGTGTCATCTGCAAACTTACTAACTGTACCGCCTCTGCTCACATCCAAATCATTTAAATGGATGAAGAAACAAATCCTGAAAAAAAAACCCATTCATTTCTCTGGGTTTGAATGTGCTTTGTGTAAATCCTGCCCTATGACTCTCTACCAGGGAGGGCTGCACGTACACACCTCTGAACTTTGCCCCCAACAAAGCTGGCGGCCGCGCTCGTGTCCAGTGAATCTTTGCCCCGAATAAAGATGGCGGCAATAACACGATGAGGTTATTTTCCAGTTTACTGCAAAAACGGGACTGTAAGTTTCAAATTGTATTTTCCGATGTGCACCAAATGTTTGTAAAACCTCTCAGCCCATACCAACACCATTTCCCTCCCACTTCCTGCTGTTTATTTATTTCTTTCCTTACCAACAGCTCTCCATCCACACGTCTCGCACATCCGCGCCCGTGAGGATGATCACGTGGTGTCCTCTGGTCCCGTCCCTCATTTACTCTGATTGGTCGGAGGACCAAATGCCCCGCCAGGTCCTCCAGCCCTGCCCCTGCCTTTCCATTGGTCTTCCGCTGACATCAACCACCAGGGGCCCATTGTTACCTGGAGCATGCGCACTGCTTCATGGCTTTTGTTGCTGTTTATCAGTTACAAGAGTGAGACACAAAAGTTAAAAATCACACAACCATCTGAGGAAGAAGCTGCAAAGCGAGTACTTCCAAATAAACCTGTTGGACTATAACCTGGTGTTCTGTGAATTTTAATTTTGTCCATCCTAATCCAACACCAGCACCTGAAAGTCAAGAGTGCGGGAGGAATGCAAAATATAACAACAAAAGAACGAGGAACAGGAGAAGGCCGTCCTGCCCTTTGAGCTTGCTCTGCCATTCATTAAGATCATGGCTGATCATTTTGTGGACGCAGAACCATTTACTAATATTCTCACCATATCCCTTAATTAATTAGTTATTTCTTTTTAAAAAAGTTACCTTAGCTTTAAAAACGTGTATTGAACTAGCATCATCTACTTCCCTGGGCAATGAATTCCATAGAGGTCAAGAAGTTCCTTCTCAATTCAGTCCTAAATTTGCTGCCTGTAATCTTGAGGTGATGCCCTCTTGTCCTGGCTTCATCTGCCAATGGAAAATTTCTCTCTACTTCTGTTTTATCCATTCCATTCATTATTTTATATGTTTCCATTCTTCTGATTTCCAATGAATATAATCCCAATCTACTCAGTCTCTGTTAAGCTAACCCCGTCAACTGCGGAATCAACCTAGTTAACCTCCTCTGCACCCCCTCTAGAGCTGATACATCCTTGAGCAAGTGAGGAGACAGAAACTGCATGCAGTACTCCAGGTGTGGCCTCACCAGCATCCAATATAGCTGGAACATAACCTCCGGTTTTAAATACAATCCCTTCAGCAATGAAGGCCAAAATTCCATTTGCTTTCTGAATTGATTGTTGTACCTGGTGACCAACATTCATGCAGAAGGTTACTCAGGTGCCCCTGCATAGCAAGTGATGCAACTTTTTTCAAATTTAAGTAATAATCTCTTTTTAATGTTACTTCAACAAAACAGTCGGACTTTACATTTATGAACATTCTATTCCAAATGCCAGACCATTGACCACTCACTCAATGTATTTATGTTCCTCTGCAAAGTTTCAGAGTCCTCCGCACACTTTGTTCTGCTACTCATCTTAGTGTCATATGCAAACTTTGACACCCTATATGTGGTCGCCAGCTCCAAATCATCTGTATCAATTCTAAATAATCGCAGTCCCAACACTGATCCCTGAGGCACACTATTAGTCACTGATTAGCCAGAATAGTACTCATTTATCCCCACACTTTGCCTCCTGTTAGTCAACCAATCTTCTATCCATGCTAATACTCTACTCCTAACGCCATGTGCCTTTATATTATGCAACAGCCTCTTGCACAGCACCTTGTTGAAGACCTTTTGGAAATCCGGGTACACCGCATCCACTGGGTCCCCATTGTCCACCTTGCTCAAAATGTCTTCATAGAATTCCAAAAGATTTGTGAAGCATGACCTGCCCTACATGAACCCATGCTCTGTCTGTCCAATGGGACAATTTCTATTTAGATTCCCTGCTATTTCTTCCTTGATAATAGACCCAAGCATCTTTCCCACTACAGAGAATAAGCTAACTGGTGTATAATTCCCCACCTTTTGTCCACCTTTTTAAAAACATGGCATCACTTTTGCTGCTTTCCAATCTGCTGGGACTGCCACAGAGTCCAGTGAATGTTGGAAAATTACTGCCAGTGCCTTTGCTATTTCTCCTGGCATCTTCTTTAGTACCCTGGGATGCATTCCATCAGGGTCAGAAGACTTTTCTGTCATTAGCTCAATTAACTCCAACAGTCCAACACTAGCTGTTCCGTAATAATGATAGTTTCCAAATCCTCACCTATCTTTGTCTCTTTGCTAATTATTGACAAGATATTAGTGTCCTCCACTGTGATATCCCATAATTAAATGCTCCTTCTCATTTTCCAAAGGACCAACATTTACTTTAACCACTCTTTTCTCATTCAATGTAAAATTTTGCTATCTGTCTTTATAGTCTGTACTAGTTTATTTTTCTCATCTTCTATCTTACGTTTCTTTATAGCTCTTCTGTGGCTTTCTGTTGACCTTTAAAGTTTTCCCAGTTCTAGTTTCAGACTGTTTTTGGCCACTTTGTATGCCTTTTCTTTCAATTTGATCGCTTTCCTTAGAAACCCATCGCAGAGTATGCCTTTTCCTACAGTCCTTCCTTTTCACTGAAATATACCATTGCTGAGCACTTTGTAAAGTGCCTTTGAAAATCTTCCACTGCTCATCAACCGTCCCACCATAAAATCTTTGTTTCCAGTCTACTTTATCCAGGTTCTCCCTCATTCTATTGTAGTTCCCTGTGTTGAAGCACAGGACCCAGGTAGTAGATTTTATCTTCACACTCTCCATATGTATTCTAAATTCAACCATACAGTGATCACTTCTTTCAAGACGATCCCTCACTCTGAGGTCATTAATTATTCCTGTCTTATTGCACAAGGCCAGATGCTGGATCGATTGCTCCCTTGTCAGTTCCATTTCATCCTGGTCAAAAAAACTCTCATGGATACACTGAATAAACTCAAGACTACCCTGACTGAGCTGGTTCGACCAATCTACATGTAGATTAAAATCACCCATGATAATAGCCATACCATTTTTACAGGCAATAGAGTTATTTCTTTGTTTATTGCCCATCCCAATGTGATGTTATTATTTGGTGGCCTGCACACTACACCTGTCAGTGACTTTCTTGTTAGAATTTTGAATGCATCTTTCCCGTTTCTCCTAATGTACAGCAATAACAACAACTACTTGCATTGTATGGAATCTTTCACAATGGCAAATCTCCTAAGGTGCTTCGTGGATGATCAAAACGTTAATTAAAGAGAATGATTTTAAAATACATCTTCAAGGAGGATAGAGAAGGTTAGGGAGGCTGTTCCACAGACTTCTGCCCTTGACAGCACCATTCATGGAGTGATGCAGGTGGGGTGGGTTGGAAAGGGAATGTGCAAAGGGGAAATGGAGGAGCACAGGCAGTGCATAAGGTCTTAAGGACAGAGGAGGTTCCAGACTGAGTCTGTCCGTCAGAGAGTATGGCTGCCTCATGGAGTTTGAAGCTCTGCAATGGGTCCACACATGTCATGTTAGTCGAGGAGAGTATAACGGTGGCTGAGAGAACTTTTGATGAGGACTGGTCTCCTGAGGTAGCGTGGGCTGAGGTTAGAAACAGAAGAGGAGAGGTCACACTGCTTGGAGTTTTTTTTTTTAAATCGGCCTCCGCAGAGTTCCAGGGAGGTGGAAGAGAGGATTAGCAAAATTATTCTGGACAGGAGTGAAAGTAACTGGGTGGTCATTATGGGGGCTTTAACTTCCCCAAAATTGACTGGAATGCTATAACTCTAATACGTTGGATGAATCGGTTTTTATCCAATGTGTACAGGAGGGTTTCCTGACACAATATGTTGAAGGGCCGACAAGAGGGGAGGCCACATTGGATCTGGTCCTTGGTAATGAACCAGACTAGGTGTTTGATTTAGTTGTAGGTGAGCACTTTGGAGAGAGTGACCATAATTCAGTTAAGTTTAGTTTAGTGATGGAAAGGAACAAGTGCATACCACAGGTCAAGAGTTATTGATGGTGCAAGGGCAATTATAATGCTATTAGGCACGATTTAGATGCACAGAATGGGGTAGCAAAATGCAAGGGATGCAGACAATGGAAATGTGGAGCTGGTTTAAGGAACAGATATTGCGTGTCCTTGATAGGTATGTCCCTGTCAGGCTGGAGGAAGTGATAAGGTAAGGGAACCTTGGTTTACTGCGGAGACTGCATCTCTTGTTACCAAGAAGAAGGAGGCTTAGGTGTTGATGAGGTAAGATGGTTCAGATGAGGCGATGGCGAATTACAGATCAGCTAAGGATTTAAAGAGAGAGTTAAGAAGAGCAAAGAGAGGACACGAGCAGTCTTTAACAAATAGAATAAAGGAGAACCCGAAAGCCTTCTATAGGAATGTGAGGAATAAAAAAAAAATGATTAGGGTAGGAATAGAGCCAATCACAGACAGAATGGGAAGATAAGTGTTGACCCTGTGGAGATCGGAGAGATGCTAAATGAACATTTCTCATCGGTTTTCACTCCAGAAAAGGAGAATATTGTAGAGGAGGAGAATGAGGAATGAAATATTAGACTAGAAATTATCAAGGTTAGTTACGAACAGGTGTTATCAATGCTGGAAGGAGTGAAAATAGACAAGAGCCCTGGGCTGGATGGGATTTAACCGACGATTCTCTGGGAAGCTCGGGAGAAGGTAGCATAGCCTTTGGCTTGGATATTTGAGTTGTCATTGTCTGCAGATTTGGTACCAGAGCACTGGAAGTTTGCAAATGTTGTGCCCTTGTTCAAGAAGGGTGTAGAGATGACCCAGGTAATTATAGACCAGTGAGCCTTACTTCTGTTGTAGGAATGGTTTAGGAAAGGATTATAAGAGATAAGATTTATAATCATCTGGCAAACATCAATTTGATTTCAGATAGTCAACTTGGTTTTGTCAAGGGCAGGTCATGTCTCACAAATCTCATTGAGGTTTTTGAGAAGGTCACCAAGCTTGTAAATGAGGGTAGGGCATTTGACGTGGTATACATGGACAAAAGTAAAGCCTTTGACAAGGTTCCACATGGTAGGCTGTTGGAGAAAATGCAGAGGCATAGAATTGAGGGTGATTTAGCAGTTTGGATTAGAAACTTGCTTTCTGAAAGAAGGCAGCGAGTGGTGGTTGATGGAAAATATTCAGCCTGGAGTCCAGTTACGAGACACGTGCCACCAGGATCTGTTTTGGGACCACTGCAGGTATAGGTGAATGGATTAGGAAATTTGCAGACGACATTAAAGTCGGTATAGTAGTGGACAGTGTAGAAGAATGTTACAGGTTGCAAGGGGACTTGGATAAACTGCAGAATTGGGCTGAGATGTGGCAAATAGAGTTCAATGCAACTAAATGTGAGGTGATGCACTTTGAGAAGAATAACAGGAAGGCTGAATACTGGGTCAATGGAAAAATTCTTGGTAGTGTGGTGTGCAGAGGGATCTTTGAGTCTATGTACATAGATCCCTGAAAGTTGCCACCCAGGTTGATAGCACTGTTAAGAAGGCAAACGGTGTGTTAGGTTTCATTCGTGGAGGGATTGAGTTCTGAAGTTGAAATACCATACTGCAACTATACAAAACGCTGGTGCAGCCACACTTGGAATATTGTGTTCAGTTCTGGTGCCCATATTTTCAGAAGGATCTGGAAACATTGGAAAAGGTGCAGAGAAGATTTACCAGAACGTTGCCTGGTCTGGAGAGAAGGTCTTGTGAGGAAAGGCTGAGAGACTTGAAACTCTTCTCATTGGCAAGAATAAGGCTAGAGGGGATTTGATAGAGACATACAAGATGATCAGAGGATTAGAAAGGTAGACAATGGAAATATTTTTACGAAGATGATGACATCAGCGTGGGGGGAATGGGGGTGGAACCCTGCTCATGAATCCACCTCCATTTCCCCCACTCCAGTTACAGGCTCCACCCCCACTCCCAGCTCCACACTCACACCAGATCCCAGCTCCAAGCCCTGCCGAGTTTTCACCATCCCTCCAGACCTTCCCCTCACTGAGGACGAACGATCAGTTATCAGCAAAGGCCTCACCTTCATCCCCTCTGTCCACGCATCAATGAATTTAATACATGCCGTGACGTTGAACAATTCTTCCGTTGCCTCTGTCTCCAAGCTTACTTTCACAATCAGGACTCCTGCCCACCTTCCGAGGACCCCTTCGCCCACCTCCAACACACTGCATCCACCTGGACACCACGCACTGGCCTTTTCCCTGCCCTCGACCTCTTCATTTCCAACTGCCGCTGGGACATTAACCGCCTCAACCTGTCTACCCCCCTCCCCCACACCAACCTCTCACCCTCACAACACGCAGCCCTCCAATCCCTCTGCTCCAATCCCAACCTCACCATTTCGCCTGCAGATAAAGGGGGTGCAGTGGTAGTCTGGCACACTGACCTCTACACCGCTGAAGCCAAACCCCAACTCGAGGACACCTCTTCCTACCGCCCCTCGACCATGACCCCACCCCCTCACCAAACCATCATCTCCCAGACCATACAGAACCTCATCACCTCAGGAGATCTCCCACCCACAGCTTCCAACCTCACAGTCCGGGAACCCCGCACTGCCCGGTTCTACCTCCTTCCCAAGATCCACAAGCCTGACCACCCTGGCCGATCCATTGTCTCAGCATGCTCCTGCCGCACTGAACTCATCTCTACCTACCTCGACACTGTCCTATCCCCCCTCGTCCAGGAACTCCCCACATACGTTCGAGACACCACCCACGCTCTCCACCTCCTCCAAGACTTGAGTTTCCCCGGCCCCCAACGCCTCATCTTCACCATGGATATCCAATCCCTCTACATCTCCATCCGTCATGACCAGGGCCTCCAAGCCCTCTGTTTTTTCCTCTCCCGACATCCCCAACAATACCCTTCCACCAAAGTCTCATTCGTTTGGCCGATGTGGTCCTCACCCAAAACAATTTCTCCTTCGAATCTTCCCACTTCCTCCAGACCAAAGGAGTAGCCATGGGCACACGTATGGGCCCCAGCTATGCCTGTCTCTTTGTTGGCTACGTAGAACAGTCGATCTTCCGTAATTACACCGGCACCACTCCCCACCTCTTCCTCCGCTACATTGATGACTGCATTGGCGCCACCTCGTGCTCCTTCGAGGAGGTTGAGCAATTCATCAACTTCACCAACACATTCCACCCTGATCTTAAATTTACTTGGACCATCTCTGATACCACTCTCCCCTTCCTGGACCTCTCCATCTCCATTAGTGACGACCGACTTGACACTGACATTTTTTACAAACCCACCGACTCCCACAGCCACCTGGATTACACCACTTCCCACCCTACCTCTTGCAAAATTGCCATCCTGTATTCCCAAATCCTCCGCCTCCGCCGTATCAGCTCCCAGGAGGATCAGTTCCACCACAGAACACACCAGGTGGGCTCCTTCTTTAGAGACTGCAATTTCCCTTCCCACGTGGTTAAAGATGCCCTCAACGCATCTCGTCCACATCCCGCACCTCCACACTTAGACCCCACCCCTTCAACCGTAACAAGGACAGAACGCCCCTGGTGCTCACCTTCCATCCCACTAATCTTCACATAAACCAAATCATCCGCTGACATTCCCGCCACCTCCAAACAGACCCCACCACCAGGGATATATTTCCCTCCCCACCCCTTTCTGCCTTCCGCAAAGACCGTTCCCTCTGTGACTACCTGGTCACGTCCACGCCCCCTACAACCCACCCTCCCAACTTGGCACCTTCCCCTGCCACCGCAGGAATTACAAAACCTGCGCCCAAACCTCCTCCCTCACCTCTATCCAAGGCCCTAAAGGAGCCTTCCACATCCATCAAAGTTTTACCTGCACATCCACTAATATCATTTATTGTATCCGTTGCTCCCGATGCGGTCTCCTCTACATTGGGGAGACTGGACACCTCCTATCAGAGCGCATTAGGGAACATTTCCGGGACACCCACACCAATCAACCCCATTGACTTGTAGCCCACATTTCAACTCTCCCTCCCACTCTGCCGAGGACATGGAGGCCCTGGGCCTCCTTCACCACCGCTCCCTCACCACCAGACGCCTGGAGAAAGAACGCCTCATGTTCCGCCTCGATACACTTTAACCCCAGGGCATCAATGTGGACTTCAACAGTTTCCTCATTTCCCCTTTCCCGACCTCATCCCAGTTCCAAACTTCCAGCTCAGCACTGTCCCCGTGACTTGTCCTGACTTGTCCTACCTGCCTATCTTCTTTTCCACCTATCCACTCCATCCTCCGACCGCCCCCGACCTATCACCTTCATCCCCTCCCCCACTCACCTATTGTACTCTATGCTACTTTCTCCCCACCCCCATCCTCCTCTAGCTTATTTCTCTACGCTTCAGGCTCTCTGCCTTTAATCCTGATGAAGGGCTTTTGCCTGAAACGTCGATTTTACTGCTCCTCAGATGCTGCCTGAACTGCTGTGCTCTTCCAACACCACTAATCCAGAATCTGTACCCCACCACATCACTTTGCCCCACAATCGTGGTATCTGGCTGTGCACAAGGAGGAGTGGCATAGTCTGTACTGGGATGCCCTGGCGCCCTGAAACACATGGTAAAGACTAAAATCACCAGAGCATTGAGAGCCCCACCACATTGTGTGCATGTTCTATTGTTTTTACTCTGTTCCTGCCTTCCCTTGTTTTAGAACATAGAAGAATACAGCGCAGTACAGGCCCTTTGGCCCTCGATGTTGCGCCGATCCAAGCCCACCTAACCTATACTAATCCACTATCCTCCATATATCTATCCAATGCCCGCTTAAATGCCCATAAAGAGGGAGAGTCCACCACTGCTACTGGCAGGGCATTCCATGAACTTACGACTCGCTGAGTGAAGAACCTACCCCTAACTTCAGTCCTATATCTACCCCCCTTAATTTAAAGCTATGCCCCCTTGTAATACCCGACTCCATACGCGGGAGAAGGTTCCCACTGTCAACCCTATCTAACCCCCTAATCATCTTGTACACCTCAAACAAGTCACCCCTAAACCTTCTTTTCTCAAATGAAAACAGCCCCAAGTGTCTCAGTCTTTCCTCATACGATCTTCCTTCCATACCAGGCAACATCCTGGTAAACCTCCTCTGCACCCGTTCCAGTGCCTCCACATCCTTCCTATAGTATGGCGACCAAAACTGCACACAATATTCCAGATGCGGCCGCACCAGAGTCTTATACAAGTGCATCATGAGTCTTTCTCTTAATAAAGTTGTCATTACACACACCCGAACAAGCTGTGAAATGAACTCAGGCGTCTCGATCCAAGATTCGGGATATTTTCACATCACAAGGCATCGACTCTAACTTCCCTTGTCTCTCAGCCTGCTGAGTCGCGCCTGAATCAACTCCGCAATTGGGAGGAAGGGGCGGAACAGGAGGACCGAGCAGCGGCCGGTCCGCCAACCAGAGTGAGTGAGGACCGGGGCCAAAGCATTCTCGGGGAGTGAACGCTTCAGGATTGGTCAGAAAGCAAACTATTTTGCAGGATTGGTCATTCTCACTACATAGTGGAGCATTAAACCTCTCCCATGAATCAATGTGAGATTTTTAAGAAATAGTTGAGATGTAAATCTGAGAACGTACATTAGGGAGATTTAAACAATCGTTAGATAAACACATGGGTGATTTTGCAATAATGTAGGGGGACGAGCTGAGAATAATTCACAACTCGAGTAAGAAACATTTTCAAACTCCCAGAACGATTGGTAATTTACACACCTGGCCGGTATGGTTAAGTTGGAACGAACAATCTATTTGCATAGTAAGCATCTCAATGACTGTAACTCGACAGAGCAATTGTTAATGACTAATATTTCACCCATGATCCTGTGCAGATATGAATATTCTCTATAAACTCACTGATAACTCAGACGCACGCGCAGTTTGGTTTCCATGTGGAGCATGCGCAGTGTCACATTGGTCAGGTCACACACAGAGAGATATGGAGCTGCTTTCTCCGGCAGCGGCTGCGATCGGCTTCAGAGAGCGGCGCTCAGAGCCGGTGTGTGGGAGCCTCGCTGGGAGAAAGGAGCGGAGAGAATTCACAAATCCCGGATAAAGTTTAAAAATAACTCGATAAACGCCCTCCAGGCCCGGGTAAGGAGGCGGCGGTCTCTGATCAGGGAAGCGGCCCAGGGTCACGGCCGCCATTTGTTTGAGGGAAGAGGGAGCGCGGGCCTGGGGGCCGCCATCTTGAGAAGGTCAAGGTGCAGGAGGGCGGGTCTCTCGGGGTCTGTAGAACAATCAGAGGAAAGGGAAGACCCATTGTTACTGAATAATCCCACGGACACAGCGTCACTGGGCGGTCCCGCAGGAATATCCTCTCTCAGTCCTGCTGGGATGGTTCACCCAGTCAGAACCAGCAGCTCTCCTCCTCTCTCAGCTCCCCTTCTGTCCTTCCTGCAGCATCTGTCCCCTGGGACATTGAGCTGCCTGTCCTGTCCCTCCCTCAGCTGTGTTTCTGTAATACCTGTGATATCCCAGTCCCATCTTAGGTTACTTCACTAAAGACAGGAATGCACCCGATGGATTTTTCTTAACATCAGCAATTGTTTAATATTCACTTACAGGTTTTTAATTACATCGTTTTTGAAGCATTTACTTCACATTCAATCATTTGCAATGCTGGGATTTGGACCTGTGTCCAGAGAACACTTGCTGAGTTTCTGGATAAATTGTCACACAATAATGCCACTAGGCCATCACTTCGCCTGCTCACAGTTTGTATATCCCAGTGCAACATGAATCAAAAGTCTTGCTTCCTGCACAATTGTTTGACCTGGCACTCTGGTGATGTGACTCAGTACTTCTCCATGTGGTATCCTCACTGTGTGGGTCTAATTGCTGCCTCTGTCAGCGTCTCTCACTCTTGAAGCTACTCTGAATCATGAGCCAACAGAATTCTCCACTCCAGAGAGATGAGGCAGCACAGGTCAGGAATGTAGACTGGGATTTTCCAGATCTCTGTGGGCTCAGTGCCATTCTATATGTGTCACCCTCAAAGCATTAGTCTAATTTCCCATTCTGCCTATTTCTGCGTTTTCTACAGGTACTCATGGAGTTCCTGTCTCAATAGGCTCTCCAACTGTTGGTTGGGACGATGGTTGGTCAGCCAGAAAGACAAAGTCAAGGAGGTCGGGAGTTTTCAATAAATCCTGCTGCCAGGTAAGATCATTCCAGTGCACAGAGCAGAAAGTAATAAGGGGGATCCAAACATCAGCTAACAAGACATGACATAGAGAAAGTGCTGGAGGGGGAGCATAGTACAGATACACCCCAGGCTCAATCACCACGCCTACTGCAAGTTTTGTTGTAATGAGACAGCATCAGGAGTTCCCAGTTATCAGTCCAGGCCTGTGCTTTCTTAGGGAGCATCAGAACAACTGAGGGGAAAGCAGGCCCTCCACGAGAGGGTGGAATGCTGCCTGGGATCTTTCTGTTCCCTATTCCCTCTTCAACACTGTATCTATGGCTTCTATTGAGGACCAGTGTCTTCAATCATTCTAACTCCTATAACAGTTCCTATCTCTGTCATCTCCTCCCCCTCAACAATTATTTTACATATTTGAAACCTCCAGTCCAGAGGACCATCCTTATCGCTGTAACTTGCTTCAGTCTCTACAACATGCCTTGTCGCGATAGTCTCCTCCTCCAATAACTGGAGACATCGGGTCTGTTTCTGTGCGGCATGACTCTTCGGCCGAGGTTTCCTAAATGGAATGAGTTGCGTTTGCCTGTGTTTGGCTCATATCCCTTCAAACCTTCTCCTCTCCACGTACCTGCCCGAGTGTCTTTTCCATGTTGTAATTGTACTTGTTTTTACCATTTCCTCTGGTGGCCCGTTCCGTCTAGGCACCATCCTCTGTGGAAAATGTTGCCCCACAGCTCCCTCTTCAAATCCTTGCTCTCACCTCACGTTTATGCCTCTAGCTTTGGACTCACCTACCCTTGGCAATTCACCTTACTTAGACCCTACATGGTTTCATAAACCTTTATAAGGTCACCCCGTGGTCTCCTCTGCCCAGGAGAAATATTGACGACAGTGTTACCAATATCTCCAACTCATGTACTCAATGCTCTGACCAATGAAGACAAGTGTGCCAATTGCTGCTTTCAACACCCTGTCGCCCTGTGATGCCAGTCCAAGGAACAATGTAACTGCACCCCTTGGTCTCTCTCTTTTCTACAACACTGTCCAGGGCCCAACCATTACCCGTGTTAGTCCTCCCTGGTTTGTCTGAACTAAATCCAACACCTGAATTAAACTCCATCTTTCATTCCTTGGCCCAGTTGATTAACATCCCCTTCGATAACTATATTCCCTGCCCACCTTTCCACTAATCTTGGTATCTATAAACATATTAACAGGGACTCCAATATTTTCACTCAAATTGTTTATGAAAGTGGTGCACAACAGTGGTCCCAGCACCAATCCTTACAGAACACTGCTGGTCAGAGGCCTCCAGCCTGAACAACAACCCTCTCCCACCACCCTCTGTCTCCCACTGTCATTCCATTTTGTATCCAGTTGGCAAGCTCTCCCTGATCCCTTGTGATCTACCCCTACTAACCAATGTATCATGCTACATCCTGAACAAGGGTTTGCGGAAGCCAGAAACAATGTCTGTTGCTCTGCTTTCATCTATCTTTTTGGTCACATCTTGAGAAAACTCCAGTCAAGTTTGTGGGACATGTTTTCCCATGCACAAAGCCATGCTGGCTGTCCGTAAACAGGCCTTATCTTTCCAAATGCATGTAAGGCCTACCTCTCAGAATGACCTCCAACAACTGACCCACCATGATGTCTCGCTCATCAGTCTGTAGTTCCCTGGCTTTCTCTTGCAGCCTTTCTTAATTGATGACACAAAATTATAATCATAGTCAGAGTTATACCGCACTGTTTGGTTAACGCTAACCATACTCTAAAACTGATCTCATTCCACCTGCCTGTTCCTGGATCATATCCCTTCAAACTTTCCTATTCCTGTATTAATCCAAATGTCTTCTGAACATGGTAATTGTCCCCATGTTCACCCCTTCCTTGGGAAGTTCATTTCACACACAACCCACCCTCTGTGTAACAATGTGCCTCTCATGTCTTTAATTTTATATGTCTCTCCTCTAACTTCAAAATGTAGTGCCTTGTCTTGAGACTCCCCTGTCCATGGGAAAAGGCAACTCCCATTAACTCTATCTATCCCCCTCATGATTTTATAAACTTCTATGAGGTCATCTTTCAACATTCAGGTTTCAGTGAAAAATACCAACCTATTCAGCCTTTCTTTATACTGAAGCCTTTCGTACAAAACCACATCCCAGTAAATCTCCTCCCGACCCTTTCCAGCTTAATAATATCCTTCCTATAACTGGGCGACCAGAACTCGACACAGTATTCCAGAAGAGGACTCACCAATGGCCTGTACTATCTCAATGCGACTTCCCAACTCCTGTATCCAAAGGACTGAGCAATGAAAGCAAGTGAGGCAAGCACCTTTTTTTAAACTATCCTGTCTCTCCATGTTGCAAACTTCAAAGAATTATGTAGCTGAACCCTGAGGCAACTCTGTTCTACAACACCACTGTAGGTATTGCCATTAATTGTATAAGCCCTGCCCGTGTTTGTTGTACGAAATGCATTACCTCGCATTTATTCAGATTGAACTCCATCGACAGTTTCTCAGCCATTCACACATTTCATCAGGATCCGTTTGTAATCTCAGAAATCCTTCTTCACTGTCCACAATGCCACCCTCCAGTCCACCAGCCTATCACACGTAGGTCTCTATGGTACACGTATCTCTGCGAGGGGCCCTACAATTTGTTCACCAGTTTCCCATAATGTCCTGAGATACATTTGATCAGGTCCTGGGGATTTATCTACCTTTGTGTTTTAAAACCTCCAGCACCTCCTTTTCTATAATGTGGACTCATTTCAAAACATTGAGTCATAGAGATGTACAGCACGGAAACAGGCCCTTCGGACCAACGTCTGCATGGCGTTTCTAGTCACATTTGCCACAATTTTGCCAATATCCCTCTGAACCTTTGCTATTCATACACCCATCCACATGCCTTTTAAATGTATTTCTATCAGCCTCCACTATTGCTCTGGCAGCTTATTCCATGCACTCTGCGGGAGCCAGTTGTCCTTTAGATCCCTTTGAAAAGTTTCCCTCGCCTGGGGAAATGACCTTGTCTATTGACCATGTCGATGGCCATCATGATTTTAAATACCTTTTATCGGTTAACTCCTCAGCTTCCCATGTTCAAGTGAAAACAGCCCCAGCCTATTCAGGCTTTTCCCTGAAGCGCAAACCCTCCAACCCTGGCAGCATCCTTGGTCATTTCTTCTGAACCCTTTCATGTTCTACAACATCCTCCCGATGGCATTGAGACCAGAATGGCACACAGTATTCCAATAGTAGTCAGGCCAAACACTGTTTAGTTCCCTGAGCGCCCCAGTCTTTATCCACAGTAAGTTCCAAAGTGAAATATTTGTTTCGGATCTTGTAGTTTCACACATCGTTGGCTTCATTGATCATTAAGGATACCGGGTTTGTCCCGAGCTCTTCTTTTGCTCTTCATACACTTGTAGAGTCTCTTTGGATTCTCCTTAACTTTATCTGCCAAAGCTATCTCGTGTCCCCTTTTTACATTCCTGATTTCCATCCTTAGTGTATTTCTACAGCCCCGATGCTCCTGAAGGGATTCCCTTGAGTCAGCCAGTTATATCTGACATTGACCCATTTTATCTTGACCAGCCTTGAAACCCAGCCAGTGTTTCCTAATTCAGTCAGCATTGAGCTGCACACTAACAGGAACACGCTGGCGCTGAAGGCTCCTTTTATCTCGGTTTTACAATATTCCTACTTGCCAGACTTCCCTTTATCTGCAAATAGCCTCCCCAGATCTACTTTAAAAATTCATGTCTAACACTATCTTGCTCCATTAAATAACTTGAACTTGTGGACCAGGCCTGTCCTTTTCCATCGCTATTTTCAAACTAATACAATTGTGGTAACTTTCCAAAGTGCTCCCCCACTAACACCTCAGTCCCGTTCCCGACCTTGTTTCCCAAGGGGAGGTCAGGTTTAGCCCCATTCTCCAGTTGGGCCACTTACATAATGACTGGGAGTTTTCAGAACACACTTAACAAATTCCTTCCATCCAAATGCTTAACTTAGTAGCAATCCCAGTCCAGGTTTGGAATGGTTAAGATCCCCTATCATTACAACCCTATTATTCTAAGAGATATCTGAAATCTCCTGACATATTTGCTCCTTTATCTCCCATTGCCTATCACTGTCGTCCGACTGTAGAAAACTCATGGCCTATTTTTATTTCTCAGTTCCACTAATATCGCTTAACTGGGCGATTCTGCATGAATACTCCCTCAAGGTACTGCTGGGATGTTTCCCCCAATCAAAACCACCAGCTCTCCTCCTGTTTTGCCTCCTGTTCTATCCTTCCTGTAGCATCTGTCTCCGGAACATTGAGTTACTGGTCCTGTTGCTCCCTCAGCTGTGTTTCTGTCATACCTATGGTATCCCAATCCCATGTTCCCATCCATGCTCTGGGTTCATCTGCCTTATCTGTCTGGCTCTTTGCATTGAAATAACTGCAGGTTAATCCACCAGTTTTCCCTCATTGTCTGCTATGCTCTTGCTTGCTTTGTCTACTTATATTGCTCTCTTGAACATTTGTACCAGCCTCAACTTTCTTTCTGGCCTTACGACTCTTTGGGGTCACACAGCCCTGCCAGACGAGTTTAAATCCTCTCGGGTAGCTCCAGAAACGTTCCCCAACAGGATGTGGGTCCCCCTCCTGCTCCCAGTTCAGGTGTATTCCCCACCTTGTCTACCTGTGCTGACACCTTCAGACATCCAGGGACTTGCCCACCAAGGTCCCTGTGTTCCTCAGTACTCCATGAGGACCTACCATTCATGATGTATATCATTCATTTATTAGGCTTCCCACAGTGATCAGAAGTAGACTCTGTCTGACATTACTCTGCTCAGTTTATCATCAGATCGATATCAGACTGCAGCCTGAGTCCATCCCCCTCACTGTGAACATCACCCTCACCTTTCATGTTATCTGCAAACCTACTAATGATTCGTTCTGCTTTGATATCCAAGTTATTAATGTATGTAACAGCCACCAATGGTTCCAGCACAGATCCCTGTGGTACATCTGCTGGACAATGGCTTTCAATCACAAAAACCACCAATTGAGGACCCAATTTGCCAACTTGCCTTGGATACCATGGGCTCTTCCCTTTTGGACCAGCCTTTCATGTGGGACCTCGTCAAAGACCTTAATGAACTCCATATAAATCACATCATCTGCACTGCCCTCATCAATATCAAAGGGTAAAAAGGTAAAAAATGCCTGAACTGCTGTGCTCTTCCAGCACCATTGATCCAGTATCAATGTCAGAGGACAGTCATCTAGCAAATCCATACAGATAATCCCTAATGAAATTGCGGGGGTATCCATTTTTGGCGAATACATTGAATAGGTGTTCTTCTTTCTCTTTTTGCAGTTCTGGTGTACCGCAGTGTGTTGTGGCCCTTTTGAACAGTGTCTTGATGCATCTTCTTTTGTGTGTGTTGGGGTGATTGCTTTCGTAGTTCAGGACTCGGTCTGTGTGTGTGGCTTCCCTGTTTACCTTAGTGGTGAATTCTCCGTTAGATGTTCTCTGTACCGTCACATCTAGGAATGGGAGTTGGTTATCCTTTTCTTCCTCTCTAGTGAATCGGATTCCTGTGAGTGTGGCATTGATGATCCGGTGTGTGTTCTCTATTTCTGTGTTTTTAATGATTACAAAGGTGTCATCCACATATCTGACCCAGAGTTTGGGTTGAATTTGCGGTAAGATTGTTTGTTCTAATCTTTGCATTACCGCTTCTGCTATGAGTCCAGAGATGGGTGAGCCCATGGGTGTGCCGTTGATTTGTTCATATATTTGGTTGTTGAATGTGAAGTGTGTTGTGAGGCACAGGTCCAGTAGTTTGAGTATGCCGTCTTTGTTGATAGGTTCACCGTCCTGTTGTCTGTTCTGTATGTCCAGCAGGTTGGCTATTGTTTCTCTGGCTAGGGTTTTGTCGATAGAGGTGAACAATGCCGTTACATCGAATCAGACCATGGTTTCTTCCTTGTCTATGTGTGTTATTTCTGATGGTGTCCAAGAATTCCTGTGTTGACTGATTAGAGTGTCTGGATCCGCTGATCAGGTGTTTCAGTTTCTGCTGTAGTTCTTTAGCCAGTTTGTGTGATGGTGTCCCTGGTAGTGATACTATGGGTCTGAGTGGGATATCTGGTTTGTGCACTTTAGGTAGTCCATAAAATCTGAGGGTGCCATTGCTTTCATTTTTCATTCTCTATAGGTCAAACCTGGTTATCTGTCCGTTTTTTTTTGTAGGTTTCTCAGTGTGTTGTTTATTTTATTGGTGAGCTGCGGGGTGGTGTCTAACTCCACGCAATTTCATCCACAGATGCCTCAGGGAAAGACAACGGAAAGAAGACATGCCACGACCCAAAGGACTAGCCACACTACCATACATCAAGAACATTTCCGAACTGACAGCCAGACTACTGCGACCACTAGGACTCATAACAGCACACAACCCAACAGCCACTCTCAAACAACAACTCATCAGGATGATGGACCTGACACCCAGCATGAGCACAACCAATGTAGTGTACAAAATCCCATGCAAGGACTGCACAAAACACTACATAGGACAAACAGGAAGACAGCTCACGATCCACATCCATGAACACCAACTAGCTACGAAACAACATGACCAGCTATCCTTAGTAGGCGCACACGCAGATGACAAGCAATGTGAGTTCGACTGGGACAACACTACTATTATAGGACAAGCCAAACAGAGAACAACCAGGGAATTCCTAGAGGCATGGCACTCATCCACAGTTTCAATCAATAAGTACATCGACCTGGACCCAATATACCGACCATGCAGCGGACAGCTGGAACTGACAACTGGAAGCAGCAGATGCAAATCACTCTTAATGCCGGAGGAAAGATCACTGAAGCACTACACAGGAGGCTCCCAAGCACTGAGGATGTCACCTAGAGAGGGGACGAAATGTCTGCAACACAAATTCCCAGCTCGGCGAGCAGAACCACAACAATGAGCACCCGAGCTACAAATCTTCTCTCAAACTTTGAAGCCCTTTAGACTGAACAAGCCACCATCTCTCTATTTCCTTTGCCTTCTTCAGTGTCTGCAACTCTCGCTGTATCTTCCAGTAACGTTCTTTAGTTACTGCAGGTCTGCCTAGCTCCCCAGATAACCTGTTTCATCCACTACAGCTCCCTCAGTCACTATAACACCCTCTGCTCAGTCTAATCCTTCTTTTCCCCACTTCAGGCACAGCGGCGATCCTGTAAGAGAGCAGTGCGGAACGGGATGTTATAAATCGCAGCTGAGGCTTGATGCCGACCATTACCTGGGAGTCACAAGGGGAGAGAACCTGAGAGAGGGCAGCACAGAGCGGGAGAATATACATCAGCAGCGAGGGTCAAGGCCGACTGGGACTTGGATTTGGATAAAAAGCAGATCAGGAGGCTCGAAATCAGCACCGAGTCACAGAGGGATTGACCGTGTGAGGGAGCAACTTGGAGCAGGAGCTTGAGGCTGACTCACATCTGGGAGAATATAAATCAGCACTGAGGATCGAGGCCTAGTTGTACCTGGGGGTCACAGAGACGGTGACCCTGTGAGGGAGCAGACTGGAGTGAGAGCTGGACGATTACACGTCCGAGGAGACACATCACTGTGTGTGCACGTGTCCCTCCCTTGTTCTCTGTGTGTGTGTGTGTGTCCCCTTCCCTCGCTGTGTGTGTAACTCTCCTCACTGTGTGTGTTTGTACCTCCCTCACTGTGTGTGTTAGCATATTCCATCCCTCACTGTGTGTGTGTGCGTGTCCCTCCCTCACTGTGTGTGTGTTTGTGTGTGCATATGTCTGCGTGTCACCCTCCCTCACTTTGTGTATGTGTGTCCCCTCACTCTGTGTGTGTGTGTCCCCTCGCTTTCTGAGCACATGTCCCACCCTCGCCGTGTCTGCGTGTCCCACCCTCGTGTGTGTGTGTGTGTGTGCCCCTCTAGCTGTGTGTGCCCCTCTGGCTGTTAGTGTGTGTGCCCTCTTGCAGTGTGTGAGGGTGTCCTCCCCTCGCTCTGTATGTGTGTGTATGCGTATCATCACTGTGTGTCTGTGTGTCCCTCATCGCTGTGTGTTTGTGTGTGTGTGTGTGTGTGCGCGCGTCCCTCTTGCTGTGTGTGTGTGTGAGTGTGTGTCCCTCCCTCGCTGTGAGTGTGTGTCCCTCCCTCGCTGTGAGTGTGTGTCCCTCCCTCGCTGTGAGTGTGTGTCCCTCCCTCGCTGTGAGTGTGTGTCCCTCCCTCGCTGTGAGTGTGTGTCCCTCCCTCGCTGTGAGTGTGTGCGTGTCCCTCCCTCGCTGTGAGTGTGTGCGTGCCCCTCCCTCGCTGTGAGTGTGTGCGTGCCCCTCCCTCGCTGTGAGTGTGTGCGTGCCCCTCCCTCGCTGTGTGTGTGTGTGCGTGCCCCTCCCTCGCTGTGTGTGCGTGCCCCTCCCTCGCTGTGTGTGTGTGTGTGTGTGTCCCTCCCTCGGGGTGTGTGTGTGTGTGTGTCCCTCCCTCGGGGTGTGTGTGTGTGTGTGTCCCTCCCTCGGGGTGTGTGTGTGTGTGTGTCCCTCCCTCGGGGTGTGTGTGTGTGTGTGTGTCCCTCCCTCGGGGTGTGTGTGTGTGTGTGTCCCTCCCTCGGGGTGTGTGTGTGTGTGTGTCCCTCCCTCGCTGTGTGTGTGTGTGTGTGTGTGTCCCTCCCTCGCTGTGTGTGTGTGTGTCCCTCCCTCGCTGTGTGTGTGTGTGTCCCTCCCTCGCAGTGTGTGTGTGTGTGTGTGTCCCTCCCTCGCTGTGTATGTGTGTGTGTGTGTCCCTCCCTCGCTGTGTATGTTCGTGTCCCTCCCTCGCAGTGTGTGTGTGTGTGTGTGTCCCTCCCTCGGGGTGTGTGTGTGTGTGTGTCCCTCCCTCGGGGTGTGTGTGTGTGTGTCCCTCCCTCGGTGTGTGTGTGTGTGTGTGTGTGTCCCTCCCTCGCTGTGTGTGTGTGTGTCCCTCCCTCGCAGTGTGTGTGTGTGTGTGTGTCCCTCCCTCGCTGTGTATGTGTGTGTGTGTGTCCCTCCCTCGCTGTGTATGTTCGTGTCCCTCCCTCGCAGTGTGTGTGTGTGTGTGTGTCCCTCCCTCGCTGTGTATGTTCGTGTCCCTCCCTCGCTGTGTGTGCGTGTCCCTCCGTCGCTGTGTGAGTGCATGTCTCTCACTCTTGCAGTGTGTGCGTGTCCCCCACACTGTGTGCGCGTGGCCCTCCCTCGCTGTGTGTGAGCGTGTCCCGCACTTACTGTCTCACCCTCGCTCTGTGTGTGTGCGTGTCCCTCCATCGCTGTGCCTGTGCATGTCCTCTCTCGCTGTGTGTGCATGTGTCCCTCTCAATTTCTGTGCACATGCCCTCCCCCTCGCTGTGTGTCTGCTTGTCCCTCCTTCCCTGTGTGTGTGCTTATCCCTCCCTCGCTGTGCGTGTGATTGTCCCTCCTTCGCTGTGTGTGCGCGCATCCCTCCCTCTCTGCGTGTGTCAGCAAGTCCCTCGCTCGCTGTGTGGCAATGTGTGTGTGTCTGTGTGTCCCTTCCTCGCTGTTTGTGTGTACGTGTCACATCCTCACTGAATGTGTTTGTGTGTCCCACCTTCTCTGCGTGTCCCTCACTCGCTGTTTGAGTGTGTGTCACTCCATCGCATTGTGTGTATGTTTCTCTCTTTCGCTGTGTGTGCGTATCCCTCCCTCCCTCCCTCCCTCCCTCTGTGTGTGTGTTTACATCTTGTCCCTCCCTCTGTGTGTGTGTGTGTGTGTATGTGTGTCCCTCCCTCGCTCTGTGTGTGTGAGTTTACCCTACTTGTTGTGTATGTGTCTGTGTGTCCCTCTTGCTGTGTGTGCGTGGCCCTCCCTCGCTGCGTCTGCATGTGTCTCCACCTCACTGTGTGTGTGCGTATCCCTCTCTTGCTCTGTGTTTGTGTGTGTGTAACTCTCCCTCGCTGTGTGTGCTTGTCCCTCCCTGGCTGTGTGTGCGAGTGTCCCTCTCTTGGTGTGTGTGTGTCTGTGCGTGTGTGTGCGTGGCCCTCCCTCGCTGCGTGTGCATGTGTCTCCACCTCAGTGTGTGTGTGCGTATCCCTCTCTTGCTCTGTGTGTGTGTGTGTGTATACGTGTGTGTGTTTGTGTGTGTCCCTCCCTCGCTGTGTGTGCATGTCCCTCCCTGGCTGTGTGCGCGCGTGTCCCTCTCTTGCTGTGTGTGTGTGTGTGTGTGTGTGTGTGTGTGTCCCTCCCTCTTGCTGTGCGCGTGCGTGCGTGGCCCTCCCTCGCTGTGTATGCATGTGTCTCCCCCTCGCTGTGTTTGCGAGTGACCCTCTCTTGCTCTGCGTGTGTCTGTCTGTGTGTGTGTGTGTGTCCCTCCCTCGCTCTGTGTATGTGTGTGTATGTGAGTGTGTGTGTCCCTCCCTCGCTCTGTGTGTTTGTGTGGTCCCACCCTCGCTGTCTGTGTGTGTGTGTGTGTGTGTGTGCCCCTCCCTCGCTGTGTAAGTGTAAGTTTCCCCTACTTGCTGTGTGTGTGCGTGTGTGTGCGTGGCCCTCTCTCGCTGTGTGTGCACGTATCCCTCTCTTGCGGTGTGTGTGTGTGTGTCCCTCTTGCTGTGCGTGCGTGGCCCTCCCTCGCTGTGTGTGCATGTGTCTCCCCCTCGCCTGTGTTTCCGAGTGACCCTCTCTTGCTCTATGTGTATCTGTGTCTGTGTGTGTATGTGTGTGTGTGTGTCTGTATGTGTGTCCCTCCCTCGCTGTGTGTGCATGACCCTCCCTGGCTGTGTATGTTGGTCTCTCTCTCTCGCTGTGTGTGTTTCTATTTGTGTGCTTGCACATCCGCATGTCCCTCCCTTGCTCTGTGTGTGTGTGTCTCTTGCTGTGCGTATGTGTGTCTCTCTTGCAGTTTATGTGCGTGTCCCACCCCTGTTTTGTGTGTGTGTGTCCCTCTGGCTGTGTGTGCGCGTGTCACTCCCTCGGTCTTTGTGTGTGTGTGAGTCCCTTGTGTGTGTTCCTCCATTGCACATTGTGTATATCCCCCTCACTGTGTGTGAACTTCTCCCCTCGCTGTGTGAGTGCATGTCCTCCCTCGCTGTGTCTTTACATGTCCCCTCTTGCTGTGTGTGTGTGTCCCCTCTCAATTCCTGTACACATGCCCTCCCCCTCGCCGTGTGTGTGCTTGTCCCTCCTTCCCTGTGTGTGTTTGTGTGGGTGTTCCTCCCTTGCTTTGTATGAGCGTGTCCCTCCTTCGCTGTGTGTGTTTGTCTATGGTCCTCCCTTACTGTGTGGGCATGTCCTTCCCTCGCTGTGTTTGCGTGTCCCTCCCTCACTCTGAGTGTTTGTATGTGTGTGCGTGTGTGAGCATGTCCCTCCCTCGCTGTGTGTCTGCCCCTTCCTCGCTGTGTGTGCGTGTTCTTCCCTGTGTGTGTGTGTGTGTGCGTGTCCCTCCCTTGCTGTGTGTGTGCGTGTCCCTCCCTTGCTGTGTGTGTGCGTCTCACCCCTCGCTGTGTCTGTGTGTGTGTGTGTGTGTGTCCCTCCCTCGCTCTGTGTGTGAGTGTGTGTGTGTGTGTCCCTTCCTCGCTGTGTGTCTGCAGGTAACCCCCTCACTGTGTGTGTTTGCGTGTTGCCCTCCCGCTGTGTGTATCCCACGCTCGCTGTGTGTGCATGTGTCCCTCCCTTGCTCTGTGCTTGTGTGTGTGTGTATGTGTGCATATCCCTCCCTCGGTTTGCGTGTGTGTTTCTGTCCCGTGTGTGTTTCCGTCCCGTGTGTATGTGTGTATATGCGTGTGTGCATGTCCCTCCCTTGCTCTGTGTTTGTGTGTGTATGTGTGCATGTCCCTCCCTCGCTTTGCGTGTGGCTGTCCGTCCCTTGTGTGTGTGTGTGTGCGCGTGTGAATGTCCCTCCCTTGCTCTGTGTGTATGTGTGTGTGTATGTGTGCATGTCCCTCCCTCGCTTTGTGTGTCCGTGTCTGTCCCTTGTGTGTGTGAGTGTGTGTGTCCCCCTTGCTGTGTGCGTGTGTCCTACCCTTGCTGTGTCTGTGTGTCCCACCCTTGTCATGTCTGTGTGTGTTCCCTCTCGCTGTGTGTCTGTGTGCCTCCTCTCAATTTCTGTGCACATGCCCTCCCCTTGACATGTGTGTGTCCTTTCATTCGGTGTGTGTGTGTGTGTGTGTGTGTCCCTACCTCGCTCTGTGTGTGTATCCCTCCCTCGCTGTGTGTCTGCGGGTAACCCTCTCACTGTGTGTGTTTGTATGTCGCTCACTCGCTGTATGAGTGCACGCGTCCATCCCTTGCTCTGTGTTTATGTGTGTGTGTGTGTGTGTGTGTGTGTGTGTCCCTCCCTCGCTTTGTGTGTGTCCGTCCCTTGTGTGTGTGTGTGTGTGTGTTTGTGTGTGTATCCCTCCCTCGTTGTGTGTCTGCAGGTAACCCCCTCACTGTGTGTGTTTGTATGTCGCTCCCTCGCTGTGTGTGCACGCATCCGTCCCTTGCTCTTTGTTTATGTGTGTGTGTGTGTGTGTATGTGTGCGTGTCCCTCCCTCGCTTTGCGTGTGTGTGTCCGTCTCTTGTGTGCATGTGTGCGTGTGTGCATGTCCCTTCCCTTGCTGTGTGTTCGTGTGGTGTATGTATGTATGCGTCTCTCCCTCGCTTTGCGTGTATGTCTCCGTCCCTTGTGTGTGTGACCAGCTTGCCATGTGCACGTGTCCCACCCTTGCCGTGTCTATGTGTGTGCTCTCTCGCTGTGTGTGTGTGCTCCCTTTCAATTTTTGTGCACATGCCCTCCCCCTCAACATGTGTGTTCTTGTCCCTCCTTCGCGGTGTGTGCGTGTCCCTCCCTTGCAGTGTATGTGCATGTTCCTCCCTCGGTGTGTCTGCTTGTATTCCCCTCACCGTAAGTGTGTGTGTTTGTCCCACCCTCGCTGTGTGTGCGCGTCTCTCCCTTGCTCTGTGTTTGTGCGTGTGTGTATGTATGTGCGCATGTCCCTCCTTCGCTTTACGTGTGTGTGTCCCCGTCCCTCGCAGTGTGTGTGTCCCTCCCTCGCTGTGTGTCTGCGTGTATTCCCCTCATCGTGTGTGTGTTTGCGTGTCCCTCCTTCGCTTTGCGTGTGTGTGTCCCTGTCCCTCACTGCGTGTGTCCCTCCCTCGCCGTGTGTCTGCATGTATCCCCCTCACTGTGTGCATGTGCATGTCCCTCCCTCGTGTGTGTGTATTTGTGCATGTGCCTCCCTCGCTTTGCGTGTGTGTGCCCCTCTCAATTTGTGTGCACATACCCTCCCCCTCGCGGTGTGTGTGCTTGTCCCTCCTTCGCTATGTGTCTCTCCCTCGCTATGTGTGTGCGTGTTGCTCCCTCGCTGTATGAGTGTGTGTCCCTCGCTCGCCGTGTCAGTGCGTGTCCCCTCTCACTGTGTGTGCGTGCCTCCCTCTGTGCACATATCCTCCCCTTCGCCGTGTGTGTGCTTGTCCCTCCTTCCATGTGTGTGTGTTTGTGTGTGTGTGTTTGTGTATGACCCTCCATCGCTTTGTGTGTGCATGTCCTTCCCTCCCTTGCTGTGGGTATGTGTGTGTGTGTCACTCTCTCACTCTGTATGTGTACGTTTCACTCCCTCGCTGTTTGTGTGTCCCTCGCTCACTGTGTGTGTGTGCCTGTGTGTGTGTGTCCCGCCCTCGCTGTGTATCTGCATATATCCCCTTAACTGTGTGTATGTGTGCGTGTCCCTCCCTCGCTTTGTGTGTGTGTGTGTGTGTGTGTGTGTGTCCCTCTTGCTGCGTGTGCATGTCACTCCCTCGCTGTGTGTGATTAGATTAGATTAGATTAGATTACTTACAGTGTGGTAACAGTGTGAAGATGGCTTCACTGGCTGTTGCTCGGGAACACAGTCGTCCCTTGTGTGTGTGTGTGTCCCTCCCTTGCTCTTTGTGTATATCCCCCTCACTGTGTGTGTGCATCTCCCCTCGGTGTGTGAGTGCATGTCCCCCCTTGCTGTGTGTGCGTGTGTCTCTCCCTCACTGTGACTGCGCGTGTCCCCTCTCGCTGTGTGTGCCTGCACTCTCTCAATTTCTGTGCACATGCCCTCCCCCTCGCCGTGTGTCTGCTTGTCCCTCCTTCCCTGTGTGTGTGCGTGTCCCTCCTTTGCTGTGTGTGTACATGTCCCTCCCTCGCTGTGTATGTTTGAGATTCCCCCTTGCTGTGTGTGTGTGTTTGTCCCTCTTGCTGTGCGTGTGTGTTCGTGGCCCCCTCGCTGTGTGTGCGTGTGTGTGTTTGTGTGTGACCCTCCCTCGCTGTGTGTGCATGTCCCTCCCTGGCTGTGTGTGTGTGTGTCCCTCTAGATGTGCACGCGTGTTTGTGGTCTTCCCTCTTGTGTGTGCATGTGTCTTACCCCTCGCTGTGTTTGCGAGTGTCCCTCTCTTGTTCTCTGTGTGTGTGTCTGTGTTTGTGTGTGCGTGTCCCTGCTTCGCTGTGAGTCTGCTTGTATCCCCCTCACTGTGTGTGTGTTTGCGTGACCCTCCTTCGATTTGCATGTGTGTGTCCCCGTCCCTCGCAGTATGTGTGTGTGTGTGTGTGTGTGTGTGTGTCCCTTCCTCGCCGTGTATCCCCTCACTGTGTGTATGTTCGTGTCCCTCTATCGCTGTGTGTGTGTGTGTGTATATTTGTGCGTGTCCCTCCCTCGCTTTACATTTGTGTGCCCCCTCTCAATTTGTGTGCACATGCCCTCCACCTCACGGTGTGTGTGCTTGTCCCTCCTTCGCTGTGTGTCCTTCCCTCGCTGTGTGTGCGTGTCCCTCCCTCGCTGTGTGTGTCCATGCTCCCTCCCTCGCTGCGTGTTTCAGCGTGTCCCTCCCTCGCTCTGTGTGTGTGTGTGTGTGTGTGCCCCTCCCTCGCTGTGTGTGTGTGTGCCCCTCCCTCACTGTGTGTGTGTGTCCCTCACTCTCTGTGTATGTGTGTGCCCCTCCCTCACTGTGTATGTGTGTGCCCCTCCCTCACTGTGTATGTGCGCGTGCATGTCCTTCCCTCGCTGTGTCTGTGTCCCTTCGCTGGGTGTCTCTCCCTCGCTGTGTGTGTGTCCCTTCCTCGCTGTGCGTGTGTGTGTGTGTGCGTGTACCTCCCTTGCTCTGTATGTGTGTGTGTGTGTGTCTGTCTGTGGGTGTATCCCTTCCTCACTGTGTGTGTATGTCCCTCCCTTGCTGTGTATGTGTGAGTTTCCCCCCCTTGCTCTGTGTATGTGTGTGTGTGTCCCTCTTGGTGTGCGTGTGTGTGCTTGGCCCTCCCTCGTTGTGTGAGCATGTGTCTCCCCCCTCGCTGTTTGTGCGCGTGTCCCTGTCTTGCTGTGTGTTTGTGTGTGTCCACGTCCCTCACTGGCTGTGTGTGCGCGTGCCGCTCTCTCGCTGTGTGTCTGTGTTTGTGTGCTTGAGCATGAGCGTGTTCATCCCTCGTTTTGTGTACGTGTCCCCTCTTGCTATGAGTATGTGTGACCCTTTTACAGTGTATGTGAGTGTCCTTCCCTCGCTGCGTGTATGTGTGTGTATGCGTGTCCCTCCCTCGCTGTGTGTCTGTGTGTATGTGTGCGTGTCCCTCCCTTGCTTTGTGCGTGTGTGTGCGCCTCTTGCCTTGTGTGTGCGCGTCACTCCGTCGCTCTGTGAGTGTGTGTCCGTCCCTTATATGCGTGTGTGTCCCTCCCTTGCTCTTTGTGCATGTCCCCACCATTGTGTGTCCGCATCGCGCCTCGCTGTGTGAATGCCTGTCCCCCCTTGCTGTGTGTGCGTGTGTCCCTCTCTCGCCATGTCTGTGCGTGTCCCCTCTCGCTGTGTGTGTGCCCCCTCTCCATTTCTGTGCACATGCCCTCCCCCTCGCCATGTGTCTGCTTGTCCCTCCTTTCCTGTGTGTGTGTGTCCCTCTCTCGCTCTGTGTGTTTGTCCCTCCCTCGCTGTGTGTGTGTGTGTGTGTGTGTGTATGTCTCCCTCGCTGTGTATGTGCATGTCCGTCCCTCGCTGTGTGTGCATGTCACTCCCACACTGTTTGTGCATGTCCTTCCCTCCGTAGCTCTGTGTGAGTGTGTGTGTGTTTGTGTGTGTCTCTCTCTCGTTGTGTGTGCATGTCCCTCCCTGGATGTGTGTGCACGTATCACTCCCTTGCTGTCTGTGTGTGTCCGTCCCTTGTGTGTGTCCGTCCCTCCCTTGCTCTTTGTGTATATCCCCCTCACTGTGTGTGCGCATCTCCCCTCGGTGTGTGAGTGCATGTCCCCCCTTGCTGTGTGTGCGTGTGTCCCTCCCTCACTGTGCCTGCGCGTGTCCCCTCTCGCTGTGTGTGCGTGCACCCTCTCAATTTCTGTGCACATGCCCTCCCCCTCGCCGTGTGTCTGCTTGTCCCTCCTTCCCTGTGTGTGTGTCCCTCCCTCGCTGTGTGTGCGTGTAACCCTCCCTCGCTGCGTGTCTCAGCACGTCCCTCCCTCGCTGTGTCTGTGTGTTCCTTCCTCGCTGTGTGTGTGTACGTGTCAAACCGTCACAGTATGTGCTTGTGTGTCCCCCCTTCACTGCGTGTCCCTCACTCGCTGTTTGTGTGTGTGTCATTCCATCGCGTTGTGTATGTGTCTCTCTTTCGCTGTGTGAGTGCATGTCCCTCCCTCGCTCTGTGTGTGTGTGTGTATCTGTGTGTCCCTCCCTCGCTTTGCGTTTGTGTGTGTGTGTGTGTGTCCGTCCTTTGTGTGTGAGTGTGTGACCAGCTTGCTGTGTGCGTGTGTCCCACCCTTGCCATGTCTGTGTGTCCCGTCTCGCTGTGTGTGCGTGCCCCCTCTCAATTTCTGTGCACATGCCCTCCCCCTCGACATGTGTGTGTGTTTGTCCCTCCTTCACGATGTGTGCGTATCCCTCCCTTGCAGTGTGTCTGCGTCTATTCCCCTCACCATAAGTGTGTGTGTTTGTCACTCCCTCGCTGTGTGTGCGTCTGTCCCTTGCTCTGTGTTTATGTGTGTGTGTATGTGCGCGTGTCCCTCCTTCGCTTTACGTGTGTGTGTCCCCGTCCCTCGCTGTGTGTATGTGCGTGTTCCTCCCTCGCGCTGTGTGTCCCCGTCCCTTGCAGTGTGTGTGTGTCCCTCCCTTGCCGTCTGTCTGTCTGTATTCCCCTCTCTGTGTGTGTCTTTGCGCGTCCCTCTCTCGCTTTGTGTGTGTGTGCCCCCTCTCAATTTGTGTGCACATGCCCTCCCCCTTGCGGTGTGTGTGCTTGTCCCTCCTTCGCTATGTGTCCCTCCCTCGCTGTCTGTGTGAGTGTCCCTTCATTGCTGTGTGTGTGTGTCCTTTCCTCACTGTGTGTGTGAGCGTGTCCCTCCCTCGCTGTGTGTGAGCGTGTCCCTCCCTCGCTGTGTGTGAGCGTGTCCCTCCCTCGCTGTGTGTGAGCGTGTCCCTCCCTCGCTGTGTGTGAGCGTGTCCCTCCCTCGCTGTGAGTGAGCGTGTCCCTCCCTCGCTGTGAGTGAGCGTGTCCCTCCCTCGCTGTGAGTGAGCGTGTCCCTCCCTCGCTGTGAGTGTGCGTGTCCCTCCCTCGCTGTGAGTGTGCGTGTCCCTCCCTCGCTGTGAGTGTGCGTGTCCCTCCCTCGCTGTGTGTGAGCGTGTCCCTCCCTCGCTGTGTGTGTGTGTCCCTCCCTCGCTGTGTGTGTGCATGTACTCCCCTCACTGTGTGTGCGTGTCCTTCCCTTGCTCTGTATGTGTGTATATGTATGTGTGTGTGTGTGTGTGTGCGGATGCATGTCCCCCCCCTTCGCTGTGTGTGTCAGTGTCCCTCCCTCACTGTGTGTGTATGTCCTCCCTCGCTGTGTGCGTGTCCCACCGTCGCTGTGTGCGTGTCCCACCCTCGCTGTGTGCGTGTCCCACCCTCGCTGTGTGTGTGTCCCACCCTCACTGTGTGTGTATGTCCTCCCTCGCTGTGTGTGTCCCGCCCTCGCTGTATTTGTGTGTGTCCCTCCCTCGCTGTGTGCGTGTCCCACCCTCGTTGCGTGTGTGCGTGTCCCTCCCTCGCTTCGTGTGTGCGTGTCCCTCCCTCACTGTGGGAGTGTGTGTCCCCCTCGCTGTGTGTGTGTGCATGTCCCTCCCACGCTGTGTGTCTGTGTGTATCCCCCTCACTGTGTGTGTGTGTGCATGTCCTTCCCTCGCTGTGTGTGTGTGTGTGTGTGTGTGTGTGTGTGTGTGTGTGTGTGTGTGTCCCTCCCTCACTGTGTTTGCGTGTCGCTCCATTGCTGAGTGTGTGTGTGTGTGTCCAAAATTTGCACCATCAGTGAATTGGCCATCATAGACTGTAGTATTCAGGAATGTGTGCTTTAAGTAAGTTCACCACGAGAAATGCAGTATTTAATGTACAGGTAGAGGGGTGGGTTTGGGTAGGATGCTCTTCAGAGGTTTGGAATGGACTGGTTGGGCCGAATGGCCTGGTTACACACGATGGCAATTCTATTCAGGTTATTGTCCAGCCCTGTCAACCATCCCCGTCTCTTACACCTGGCCTTATCCCCAATATTCTCCCTAACACTGTAATCTCCTCCAGACTCTAAAACCCTCCTTGGCGATGTAACCTTCTCCAGTCCTTACAAAGATCGATATGTCCATCACCTCTTCCTGCTTTTAGAACCCTCCCTATAACTATTACCATTTGGTACAGCACTCCCAATCATTGTTCCCTCTTGAAACTCCCATAAACATTTGTATCTCTGAAAACCCAACTGGAATGTCTCAACTTCCCTTTGACAGTTACGTGCTGAGACCTGCTCTATATCAGTGAAGTAATTAACTCTTGGCAACACTCACTGTTATAACCTCCCTCCAGCCTTACAGCACTGAGGATCTGTAGAAGCTCTTTTCAACCCGACAGCCATCTCTGTGTCTGTAATCTCCTCCAGTCCCCATAATACATTCTCTCTGAGCTCTTCTGTAGTCCACTAAACACTCCCTAACATTGTCTGTATCATTGTAACCTTCTCCAAAAACACAACCTTCCCTATCTGTGTAAATCCCTACACCAGTCCCTGTCCCTCTCAGCTCCGTCTAACAATACAACCCTCCATGTCTGTGTATTCACCTTCAGTCCCTACTTACCTCCCTATCTGTGTAACCTTCTCCATGCATTTTTGCTTCAGTCTCTTCAACTGTCCCTGTCAGTGTAACCTCTTCCAGGCACGAATATCCTCCTTTTTGACTTACTCAGACCACACAACCCTCACTATCTATAACCTACTCCTGTCTGAGAAACCTCTCTCTGCAAATTGCTCCAACTCTTCAACTCTCCATAAGTTCCTGCAGCTCTTACATCCCTCCCTATCTACCAAATCTCTTCCAGTCCCTAAACACCAAGTCTGTGGAGACCCGACCTCCATCCCTATCAGTGCAATCCTCTCAGGTCTCTGCAGTATTCCTGATCTGTCGAACTCACTCTATGCCTGTGCCTCTCCCAATCCAGTCCCTACAAAACCCACTATCTATTTAACACCCTCCTGTCACTATCACCCCCATGCCAATGTAAGCTCCTCCTGTGTCTCCACCATCTACCCATCTTCATAACCTTGTCCAGCTCTTACACCACTATCTGTTTAAACGTCACCTTCCTCTACAACTTCCTCCTGTTTGTGCTATGCTCCCTTATCTGTGAAACTGTCTCTGACCAAAATTGTTATCCCAGTCTCTGAAAAGAAATCCAGATTCGACAGCCTCCATAACCCCTAGAACCTAAGCCTTTCTATGTCTATAAACATCTTCAGTCACGACTACCCTGCATATCTCTGTTTGTTCTTCCAGTCGATACAAACACCTTTATCTCTGTAATCTGCTCAGCTCCCTAAAACACTCCCTGTCAGTGATCCAGCCCTGGCCTACAAACATCCTTATCCCTGTAAACGTCTCCATCCCTCCCAACATTCTCATCTCCATGAACCCCGGTCAGCACTACAACTCTCCACATTTCTGTAACCTCCTGTGGGTCTATGGTTCTCCCTCCCTGTGAAACCACCTCCAGTCCCCACATCCCTCCCAATCTGGGTCCTCTGCTCCAGATCAGACCATTGCTGTCTCTGTAAACACCTCCACTCCTGACAACTCTTCCCATTTGTGTAACCTCGTTCAGATCCCATACTCTCCAGCTTCCTGAATTCTCTTTCTGCATTGCAACCAAAACCACATGTTTATGTAATATCCATCAGTGCTTTACACCCTCCCCAACTCAGTAACCACTTGCAGCCCTAACAAAACACCTAAACTGTGAAACCCCTCATTTCCCTACAATCCTCCCCCCTCCCTCCTCAAATGCCTTCATCACCATCAAACCACACAATTACTGAAGCCTCCTTTTGGCACTGCAAACCTCCTAATGTCTGCAAAATCCTCCAGTCCTGATATTTATCTCTGTCTCCTTAACCCCCACCACCCTCCAGTGTCCTTCTGGGGAACATGGCAGAGGAGGGAAGATTTGTGAAGTCCGAGCCATGTTACGGAGATAGAATCCTTGGAATTACAGATTTGGTCGAATGTCTGTGGTGTGCAGATTATTTGTGAGGACTCTAAAGACAGGATTTATGACTACTTGGAAAACCATTGTTAAATTAGCCACAGTCAGTATGGGTTTGTGAGGGGTCAGGTCATGCCTCACAAACCTTATTGAATTCTTTGAGGATATGGCAGAATATGTTGATGGCTCATTCAGAAAAGAAGGAAAATTGGGATACAGGGAAATCTGTCTGTCTGGATACAGGATTGGATGGCCTGGAGAAGACAGAGGGTGGCAGCAGATGGACAGTATTGAGCCTGGAGCTCAGTGACCAGTGGTGTTCTGTAACAATCGGCTCTGGGACTCTGCTCTTTGTGATTTTTGTAAATGACTTGGATGTGGATGTTGGAGAGTGGGTTAGTAAGTTTGCCAATAACATGAAGGTTGGTGGAGTGGTGGGGAATGTGGAGGGCTGTTGTAGGTTGCAATGGGACATTGACAGAACGCAGAGCTGGGCTGGAAGTGGCAGATGGAGTTCAATCTGGAAAAAGTGTGAAGTTATTCATTCTGGAAGGTCGAATTTGAATACAGAATACAGGGTGAAAGGCAGAATACTTGGCAGTGCGGAGGAACAGAGAGATCATGGGGTCCTTGTCCATAGATCCCTCAAAATCACCACGCACGTTGGTAGGGTTGTTAAAAAGGCATATTTTGCATTGGCTTTCCTTAGCAAGGGGATTGACTGTAAGAGCCGTGAGGTTTCACTGCATACTTATAGCGTCCTGGTGAGACCACACTTGGAATATTGTGTTCAGTTCTGGTCCCCTGTTTACAGGAAGGATGTGCAAGTTTTAGAGAGCGTACCCAGGAGATTTACCAAGATGCTGCCTGGAATGGAGGGCAATTCTTACGAAGAAAGGTTAAGGGAGCTAAGGTTTTTTTCATTGGAGTGAAGAAGGGGGCGGGGTGACTTTGTGGAGGTGAACAAGATGATGAGAGGCACAGAGAGAGTGAATAGTCAGAGACTTTTCCTCCTATGGCATAAATGGCTATTACAAGGGGGTGTAATTTTAAGGTGAATGGAGGATGGATCAGAGGATAGAGAATGGTAGGTGGTTGGATGGACTGTCAATGGTGGTAGTAAAATTAGACACATCTGGGACATTTAATAGACTCTTGGACAGACACATGGATAATAGTACAACGAAGGGTATGTAAGTTAGTTTGATCTTACAGTCGGATAAAAGGTTGGCATAGCATCATGGTCGAAGGGTTTTGGGCTGAACTGTTCTGTGTTCTATGTTCTGTCTGGTAAACTGGGTAATAAGCTCAGATCAGTGTAAAAAGGATATGGCATTCAGGAGGAGCTAGTGAACTGGATACAAAATTTGCTTGATGGTTGTAGACAGAGAGTGATGGGAGACATGTTGTTTTTCTGACTGGAGGCATGTGACCAGCGGTGTCGTGGGTCCACTGGTTTTTGTTATTTGGATAAATGGTGTGGATGGAAATATTGGTTTCCTGGTAAGTAATTGTTTTGGGTGACACTGAAATTGGTGGTAAAGTGGACAGTGAAGAAGGTTATATATGATACAACAGGATGAACAGTACAGTTGGGGTAGTGGGCTGAAGAATAGCAGATGGAGTTTAATTAGATAAATGTGAAGTGTTCCATTTTGGTGAAACAAACCAGGGTGGGACTTGTACAGTTAATGTTCGGGCACTGGGTAGTGTTGTCAGTCAGAGACCCAGTGACCCAAGTACACAGTTCTTTGAATGTGGTGTCACAGGTAGACAGGCTGGTGAAACAGGCGTTTGGGATGGTTACCTTCATTGGGGAGAGCATTAAGAGTAAGAGTTGGGATGTCATGTTGTGGCTGTAAAAGACGTTGGTGGGGCCACCATAAAAACATTGTTGAGCAGTAGGAAGAACTCATCTAGTTCACTAACTTCCTTTCGGGAAGGACATCAAATATTCTAACCTGGTCTGGCCGACATGTGACTCCAGACCCACAGCAATACAACTGACTCTGAGCTGCCCTCTGGGTAATTAGCAGTGGGGTCAAAGAATGTTGTTCCAGGCAGTGACACCCACATCCCATGAATGAATATATAAAAATACATATGTCCCTCCCTACCTCTGCAAACTCCTCCAGCTGCAGCAATCCGTCCTGGCTTTGTAACACCCTGACCACTCTCTGTAACACTCTCACCACCTCCAGCACCTTCACATCTCCCTGTTCCTATTGTGTCAATGAACCCTGACCGTGGCTTCCCTTCCCACAGCCCTCCTCCTGCGAGCAGACCCATTGCAATGCATTAACATTTACTCCTAAAACACACTCTCACTTCAGGATTTTAAGTACTTTTTGGTGATCTTCTCAGCATCATAATCTAGTATGATTCCTTTTGCCCTGAGTGAGGGATCAGTGGGAATTTCTTGCTGAGGTTTTTACTGTTTCAGTGGAATGTCTTTTTGTTGAGTGTTTTTTACACTGTTCCTTCAAATGTTTTCCACTGTCCATTTACAGGCACATATTTCAGTCTGTTTAGCCTGTTTACCTTGGCCAGTTCTCCTCTTAAACTCATGTCATTGGCTATTTTTGTTTCTAGTTGTAGCTTGTCCTTTCTTTAAAACTTTATATTTATTTAAACTGCACTTTATCACAATTTCCCGAAGGATCTCTGCAGGTGACATTACTCATTCACTAAGTTTCATTACACGGTCGCTCTGCGATAGTTATGTCCCGAGCCAGTTGCACAATGTGTTTTTCAAAGAAACACTGAAAAAAAATTCTCCGAACTCCTTTCAACATCAATGTTGACCGTGTGTTTGTCCCAGATTATACAAATATTGAAGTTTTCCAAAATTATCACAATGCCGTTGTTAAAAAATTCCAATGAGTTCCTGTTTAATGCAGTGATGAGCAACGGAATGCTGTTCGGTTGCTAAAACTGTTCTGCTGCTTGTGTCCTTGGCAAGTAGTAGCCAGAATTTAGACTGACTCTACTTCATGATCTGAGGCCAAATGCTTTCTCTGTAATGCCTTTGTTAACCATTATTGTTAGTGTTACCCATTTTGCCTGAGTTTGCACAAGACTGAACCACTGAATATTTTTGTTCACCCTGTATCCATGTCTCCCTGGTGTCTAAATCTCTTTTATCTCTGTGTCACAAATCCATTGACCTTTTTGCTGCAACGTTGTCCATTCAAAAAAAAATTACATACTCTCTACCACAATTTTCTGTCACAAATCTATTCGCTGATGTACAATTTTAGTTAAACTCTATCCCTTCCTGTTCCTTTCTGCTTGTCTTCAGCCACATTCCCATGCTGTTCCATTGCTTCACCTTTTCTATTTGGATTTGGAAAGCTCCTTTCACCTGCATCCTCTCTGTCAGTTTAATGCCCTGTCCATAAACCTACCGACATGATTGGCCAGGACCCTGGTCCCAGCACAGTTCCAGGGGGACCATCCTAATAGATTTTTAAATCAGGTATTGGATGTGTGAGTCTCTGGCTGACCAGCCTTTCTTCCCCTGTCCTAGAAGCCCTTGAACTGAGTAACGTGCTCGGCCATTTCAGAGGGTAATCGAGAGGCAAACACTTTGCTGTGGGGATGTTGTGCAGACCACGTGAGGATGGGCAGATGTCCTTCTCGAAAGGACAAGTGTTTGGATTTGTTGTATATCAGCAATGGTTTCATACTTATTTGTGGATTGTTAATTATTATTTTTAAAATTATTGATTTCAAATGTCTCCTTTTCAGATGGCGGGATTCAATCCTGCCTCCCCTGAACATGAGCTGAGGTTTTGGATACATTCTCTCGCAATAATACCACTCGGCCATCACTTCGCCTGCTCACTGGGTGCTCATCCCTGAGCACTGATACCAGGGCATCATGAAGCTAAACCCATTTTTCCGACACAATTGTGTGATCCTGACACCTTCCAGCAATCTGGGACTATTACTTAATATCGCTCCATTTTCCAGACCTCTGTGGAACTCAGTGCCATCCTCCATGTGTAACCCTCACTGCATCTGTTTTATTTCCCATTCTGTCTATTTCTCTGTCTCCTGTAGTTACTCAGGAAAGTCCTGACTCAATAGCCTTCCCAGCTGCTGGGTGGATCGTCCATCACCACATGGAACGCAGTTGGTCTGCCAGAGAGAGACAAAGGGAAAGGAGATCTGGATCCTTCAATAAATCCTGTAGTGAAGTAAGGTCACCCACAGTGCACAGAGCAAAGAACAATGAGAGGGCTCCAAACATCTGTTAACACAACATGACATAGATACAGTGCTGGAGGGGGAGCACAGTACACACACACACAGACTCCAGGCTCAATCACCACCCCAATGTAAGTTCTGTCATATTAAAACTCACTACTCTGCAACAGTGTATCTATGGCATGTCTTGTGGTCCAGTGTCTTCAATAATATTTAATTCCTATAACAGATCCTATCGCTGTAACCTCCTCCCTTCCCGATACTCCCTCCACATACTTGAAATGTACTGCATTCCAGACTACCAGCCCTATCGCTGTAACTTGCTTCAGTGTCTACAACATGCCTTACCTCGGTAGTCTGCTCCTCCAATAAGGTAAAAACAAGGACTACAGATGCTGGAAACCAGAGTCTAGATTAGAGTGGTGCTGGAAAAGCTCAGCAGGTCAGGCAGCATCCCAGGAACAGGAAAATTGATGTTTCCTTTATCAGGAACAGATGCCGGGAGCCAGCAGAGTGGGGAGATAAATGAGAGGGGAGTGGGGATGGGGAGAAAGTAGCATAGAGCACAATAGGTGAATGGGGTGGGGAAGAAGGTGATAGGTCAGAGTGGAGGATGGAGGAAGGTAGCAAAGAGTACAATGGGTGAATGGGGGTGGGGATGGGGGTGCGAGGGTGGAATGGATAGGTGGAAAGGGAGATAGGTCATGAGTGTGGTGCTGAGCTGGAAGGCTGGAGGGGGGTGAGATGGGGGAAGGGGAAATGAGGAAACTGGTGAAGACCACATTGATGCCCTGGGGTTGAAGTGTTCCGAGCCGGAAGGCGAGGCGTTCTTCCTCCAGGCGTTGGGCGGTAAGGAAGTGGTGGTGGAGGAAGCACAGGAGCTGCATGTCCTCGGCAGAGTGGGAGGGGGAGTTGAAATGTTGGGCCATAGGGCGGTGGGGTTGATTGGTGCGGGTGTACCAGAGATGTTCCCTAAAGTGCTCCGCTAGGAGGTGTCCAGTCTCCCCAATGTAGAGGAGGCGATGGAGCCTGTAACTGGAGTGGGTGTGGTGTTAGGGGGAATGGGGATGGAGTCATGAGCAGGGGCGGTGTTCCCCTCAGGGTTCTGGGGGCGGGGATGGTGACGGGACCTGGGGGGGGTGTCAGCAGAATGCAGGTGAGTAGCGTTGATGTGGGCGGAAGTGGTGGCAAACACGGCAGTGGGGGAGCGTGGAAATCACTGCGTGTGTGACATCAGCGATGATGTGAGGGGTGGAAGTGATGTCAGAGATGGAAATGTGTTGCTGGAAAAGCGCAGCAGGTCAGGCAGCATCTAGGGAACAGGAGAATCGACGTTTCGGGCATTAGCCCTTCTTCAGGAAGTGATGTCACTTGTGGTGTATGAGGAATTGTGAGGGGCAGAAAAGGCATTTACTTTATTTTAACCAATAATTTCCTGTCACCAATCTGTTTGACAATGTCATATTTCAATTAAACTCAGTCCCTTACTGTTTCTTTCTTTTGGTCTTCATTCACATCTCCATGGTGTTCCAATATTTCAACCTTTCTCTTTGGACTTGGGAATTTCCATTCACCTCAGACCTGTCCCCCTCCTCATCTGTGTCCATTTATAACACACTGCATAATCTGGTACCAGAGGAGCCTATCCCAATAAAATAGCTCAGTCCTCCCTGAGTACTGGTAGCAGTGCTCACTGGTCAGAACCACTTCTGATAATACCCGTTGTGTGATCCTGATACATTCCTGCATTCTGCTGATATCACTGTCTCTCTCCATGTGGTATCCCTCACTGTGTGGGTCTAATTGCTGTCTCTGTCAGTGTCTCTCGCTCTTCCAGCTATTCCAGATCCTGAGCCAACAGCATTCTCCACTCCAGAGGGAAGCAACTGCACAGGCCATGGATGGAGACTGGGAATTTCCAGATCTCTGTGGGACTCAGTGCCATTCTCCATGTGTAACCTTCATTGCATCAATGTAATTTTTCATTCTGTCTACTTCTCTGACTCCTGTAGGTATTCCTGATGTCCCTGACTCAACAGAATTCCCAATTCCTGTCTCGTCCATCACCACATTGAAGACAGTTGGTCAGCCAGAGAGAGATGGAGAGTGAGATCTGGAGCCTTCAGTAAATCCTGCAGCCGGTAAGATCACTCACAGTAAACAGCACAGGGAGGAGTTAGTGGACTTTAATTCAGACCCTGAGGGCATGATGTAGGAACAATGCTGGGCAAGGAACATGAGAAAATTCTCAGGCTTCATTATCACCATCTTGTCTGTAAATTCATCTGTTCCACAGAACCCTCCCTATGTCTGTCAGTATCTCTGCTGTCTGTTTCATCGATACCACTTCCCCTATCTCTATCAGCCCCTACAATCCTGCTTATCCCTGTAAGCTCCTCATATCAGTAAAACTCTCCAAGTTTCTGCCTTTGCCTTTAATCCCGGGTTCTGTCACATCTCTCCTTAACTGTGAAAAACAACTTGTCAGTTCCTTAAGCCATCCCTGTCAGTGTAGCCCTTTCCAGACCTGAAAAACTTCCCTGTCTTTGTGACTTTTTTGAACTCCTATTACCTTCATGATCTCTGTAACCTTCCAGTCACGACAACAAAAAAGTTCTGTATCTTCGTAACTCCACCAGCTGTTAGACTCCTCCTTGTCTCTGGACACAAAGCAGAGTGACTCTGCTTCTCTCATAAATTGGTTTCTACATTTCTAATGATGACTATGAACTCTTCCTGTCTCTAAAACGCACTCAGTCTCTGTAAACTCTGCTGGTCCCGCTTCATGTAATTTCCTTCAGAAACTGCAAACCTCTATGCCTTTAATCTCCTCCAGATGCAACCACGCAGTTTATTTCTATAACCCCCATGAGTCATAGAGTCATAGAGATGTACAATATGGAAACAACCCATCCACGCCGACCAGATATCCCAACCCAATCTAGTCCCACCTGCCAACACCCGGCCCATATCCCTCCAAACCCTTCCTATTCATATACCCATCCAAATGCCTCTTAAATGTTGCAATTGTACCAGCCTCCACCACATCCTCTGGCAGCTCACTCCATACACGTACCATTCTCTGTGTGAAAAAGTTGCCCCTTAGGTCTCTTTTATATCTTTCTCCTCTCACCCTAAATCTATGCCCTCTAGTTCTGCACTCCCCAACCCCAGGGAAAAGAGTTTGTCTATTTATCCTATCATCCATTTATCCATACCCCTCATAATTTTGTAAACCACTGTAAGGTCACCCCTCAGCCTCCGACACTCCAGGGAAAACAGCTCCAACCTGTTCAGCCTCTCCCACTGGCTCAAACACTCCAACCCAGGCAAAATCCTTGTAAATCTTTTCTGATCCCTTTCAAGTTTCACAACATCTTTCCAATAGCAAGGAGACCAGAATTGCACAAAATACTCCAACAGTGGCCTAACCAATGTCCTGTGCAGCCGCAACATGACCTCCCAACTCCTGTACTCAATACTCTGACCAATAAAGGAAAGCATACAAAATCCCTTCTTCACTATCCTATCTACCTGTGACTCCACTGCCAAAGAGCTATGAACCTGCACTCCAAGGTCTGTTTGTTCAGCAACACTCCCGTGCATCTTACCATTACGTCTAAGTCCTGCTAAGATTTGCTTTCCCAAAATGCAACACCTTGTATTTATCTGAATTAAACTCCATCTGCCACTTAGCCCATTGGCCCACCTGTTCCAGATCTGAGGAAACCGTCTTCGCTGTCCACTGCACCTCCAATTTTGGTGTCATCTGCAAACTTACTAACTGTACCTCTTATGCTCGCATCCAAATCATTTATGTAATTGACAAAATGTAGAGGACCCAGCACCAATCCTTGTGGCACTCCACTGGTTTCAGGTCTCCAATCTGAAAAACAACCCTCCACCACCACTCTTTTACCTTTGAGCCAGTTCTGTATCCAAATGGCTAGTTTTCCCTGTAATCCATGAGATCTAACCTTGCTAATCAGTCTCCCATGGGGAAACCTTGTTGAATGCCTTACTGAAATCCATACAGATCACATCTATCACTCTGCCCTCATCAATCGTCTTTGTTACTTTGTTACTTCTTGATTTCCCACGCACAAAGCAATGTTGACTATCCCTAATCAGTCCTTGCCTTTCCAAATACATGTACATCCTGTCCCTCAGGATTCCCTCCAACAACGTGCCCACCGCCGAGGTCAGGCTCACCGGTCTATAGTTCCCTGATTTGTCTTTACCGCCCGTCTTAAACAGTGGCACCACTTTTGCCAACCTCCAGTCTTCCGGCATGTCACCTGTGACTATCGATGATACAACTATCTCAGCAAGAGGCCCAGCAATCACTTCTCTAGCTTCTCACAGAGTTCTCGAGTACACCTGACCAAGTCCTGGGGATTTATCCACCTTTAAGCATTTCAAGATATCCGGCACTTCCTCCTCTGTATATCTGGACTTTTTGAAAGATGTCATCATCGATTTCCCTACAGTTTATATCTTCGATATCCTTTTCCACAGTAAATACTGATGCAAATATTCATTTAGTAGCTCCCCCATTTTCTGTGGCTCCACACAAAGGCCGCCTTGCTGATCTTTGTGGGGCCCTATTCTCTCCCCAGTTACCCTTTTGTCCTTAGTATATTTGTAAAAACCCTTTGCATTCTCCTTAATTCTATTTGCCAAAGCTATGTCATGTCCCCTTTTTGTCCTCACTGGGCGGTCCCGCAGGAATATCCTCTGTCAGTCCTGCTGGGATGTTTCACCCAATCAGAACCAGCAGCTCTCCTCCTCTCTCAGCTCCCCTTCTGTCCTTCCTGCAGCATCTGTCCCCTGGAACATTGTGCTGCCGGTCCCCTCCCTCCCTCTGCTGTTGTTCTGTAATACCTGTGAATTTTCAGTCCCATGTTCCCATCCATGCCATGCGCTTATCTGCCTTAACTGTCAGGCCTTTTACATCAAAGTCAGTGCAGTTTTATTGATCGGTTTTCCCTCATTGCCTGCTCTGCTCTTGCCTGCCTTATCGCTTGAAATGACTCTTTGAAATTCAGTCCCAACTTCAAACTTCAGTCTCTAGCCTGAGACAATCCCCCTCACTGTGGACAACACCCTCACCCTTCATGTCATCTGTAAACCTTCTGCTATCACATCCAACTCATTAATGTACATAATAAACAGCGATGGTTCCTGCACAGATCCCTGTGGTACATCCGCTGGTGAAAGGCTCCTCATCACCGAAACAACCTTCCACCAGTGTTGGATCCAATTTGCCAACTTGCCTTGGATCCTAGTGGCTCTTCCCTTTTGGACCAGCCTTCCATGTGGGACCTTGTCAAAGGCAGTACTGAACCCAATGGAACCCACATCATCTGCACTACCCTCATCAAGATTTTTCAATCATAATTTCAAAGAAAACTCAGCTGAATTCATCAGACAGGATCTTCCTTTGCCAAATCCATGCTGAATATCCCTAATTGCTTCCTGCCTTTCCAGTTATTGATTCAAACTGTCCCTCAGAATTGTTCCCAATAATTTCCCTCCCCCTGTTGTCAGACTGTCTGCTCTGTAATTACCTGGCCTATCCTTTGGGTCCAGTGACCACAACTGTCTTCGTTTTAACATTGTTATGGAAAAAGATCAGGCAGATTGACAGATTAAGGTGTGAAACTGGAGCAGGGCCAGATTTGGGGACATGAGGCAGGATTGAGCAGAGGTGAATTGGGTGAATTAAAAATCACACAACACCAAGTTATAGTCCAACAGGTTTATTTCAAAGCACTAGCTTTCAAAGCGCAGGTGATCAGCCTAAAAGATGAAAGGCTTAGACAACATGTGTTTGATATTACATTCCATGACACTGCTATCATGTTGCTATAAATTCTGAGCCTTAAGATTGTGCTCCACAACCACCTGATGAAGTAGCGCTCCGAAACCTAGTGCCTCCGAATAAACCTGCTGGACTGGAAGCTGGGGTTGTGTGATTTTTAACTTTGCCCATCCCAGCCACCACCGGCTCCTCCACATTATGACTATCATCGATTGGGCAAGACTGTTTGAAGAAAAATGAATGACTGGAAAACGGGATGCTTCTAAAAGTGTGATCTCAAGAATCCAGGGCCAGTATGTCCCTGTTAGAGTGAAGGGAAAATCTGGCAGGTTCAGGGATCCCTGGCTGATGAGGGATATTGTGGCTCTGTTCAGGAAAAAGCAAACAGCATACATAGAGTTTCAGCTATTCATATCTTCTTCCAGTCCTAAGGACATGATCAATCTCAGGTCCCTGCAGCACTCCTGATCTTTATAACTCACTGCAATGCCTGTGACTATCTGATCCAGTTCCGAAAAGACTCACTATCTGTGTAACATCCTCCCTTGCCTTTCACCCATCCTGTCAATGTCAGGTCTTCCATTCTGTCCCTCATCTACTCATCTCCATAACCTTCTCCATCTCTTACACCCCTATCTGTGTAAATGTCACCTTCCCCTACAAACTTTCCCACTTTGACCAAACTGCAGGAGTTACTAATGCTCCCTTATCTGTGAAACTGCCTCCCACCAAAATGGATGTCCTTATCTCCTGCTAAAATTGTAAGACACCACACCCTCTATACCTAAATAACTTGCAGAACCTAAGCCTTTCAATAACTATAAACATCTTCAGTCACGACTGCCCTCCACATGTCTGTTTGTTCTTCTAATCTATAAAACCGTCTAGATTTCTGTAATCTGCTCCATTCACATAAAACACCCCTGTCTGTGCAAACCACCCCATCCTATCAACATCCTTATGCCTGTAACTGCTGCATCCCTCCCCACCTCCTCATCTCCATGAACTCCTGTAGACCCTACAGCTCTCCACATTTCTGTAACACCCTGTGACTCTCTGGTCCTCCCTCCCTGTGAAACCACCTCCAGTCCCCACACCCCTCCCAGTCTGGGTCGTTTGCTCCAGGTCAGACCATTGCTGTGTCTGTTACCTCCTGACAATCCTAGCAACCATTCCTATTTGTGTCTCTTAATTCCGATCCCATCTCTCCAGCTTTCTGAAACCTCTTTGTGCCATTGTGAGCCTCCTTATTTAGAATATAGAGCGGTACAGCACAGAGCAGGCCCTTCGGCCCTCGATGTTGCACTGACCCTTTATCCTACTCTCAGATTAAACTAAACTAAAGGCCCCACATTTTACTATCATCCAAGTGCCTATCTAAGTGTTGCTTATGTAACTAATGTATTGGTCTCCACTACAAATATTGGCGGTCCATTCCATGCATCTGCCACTCTGTGTGTAAAAAAAAAAAAACCCTATCACATCTCCCGTTAAACATTCTCCAATCACCTTCCATTTATGTTCCCTCGTTATAGCCATTTTTGCAATGGGAGAAGTATCTGGTTATCCTCTCTATCGAGGCCTCAAATCATCTCGTTCACTTCTATCAAGTCACTCCTCATCCTTTTTCATTCCAATGAGAAAAGCCCAAATGCTCTCAACCTACCTTCATTAGACCTCCACTCCTGATAAATCTACTCTGCACCCTCTCTAAAGCTTCCACATCTTTCTGATAATGAGGCAGCCAGAACTGAACACAATATACCAAATGTTCTCTAACCAGATAGAGCTGCAGCATAACTTCATGGAACTTAAACTCAATCCCGCTGCTAATGAAAGCCAACACAACAAACACCTTCTGAACAAGGCAATCAACTTGAGTGATAACATTGAGGGATCTATGGACGTGGACTTCAAGATTCTTCTGTTCCTCTACACTGTCAAGAATCCTGCCTTTCACCCTGTAAAGGTTGTCTGTGGAATCCTGCAATCTTAAACCCTCCCTATCTTGGTAACTTCCTGTGATCCCTACAACTCTCGCAAACAGTGAAACCTCTTCATATCCCGACAATCCTCCTTCGCTCTGTAACCTCCTTTATTAGCATCTGCCCTCAAAAGTCCTGAAGCCTCCTTTTTTTTACCACAGCAGTATTCCTAATATCTGCAATACCGTCTCATCCTGATCTCATTCACTGTCTCTGCAACCCCATCACCCTCTAGTCCCCTCTGGGGAATATTGCAGAGTAAAGGAAGGGTTGTAGAGTCCGGGTCATGTTACAGAAGTAAGAAGGGCTGCAGAATCTGGAGGATGGTACAAATGTATGAAGGGACGTGGATCCTGAGGAGGCTAGAGGGAGCAGGATTCATAGAACCTACAGGATGGTACCGAGAATGGTTTGTGGAACCTGAAGGATATTACAATTTAAATGACTGACTCTTTTTGATTGGACTATTTATGCAGATATTTATCATGATGGCTGTGCACAGCTTCAGATTGCCAGGCTGGGAGATGTGAGCTCAGATGTGAATCTATTTGCCCATTCTGACTGTGTGCCTGACACTGACCTGGTGCTGCTCAGGTAGAAAGCACTCTCCGTGTATATTTACGTGACTGACCAGAGCTCACCACATCCAAGCCTTTGTTTGGAATGTTCTTTATTTTTTTCATTATTTTCAAGTGACAATTCCGCAAGATGCCGTAATTGGGGAGTTTCCATTTTGAGAGAATGAAACCTTTACCATTGGAAATTGGGAAGCCTTCCAAAATGAGATAACGGCAGTCCAGAGACAGTATCCAGCATTCCTGTTAGGGTGAAAGGAAAGGCTGGTAAGGTGTAGGGAATGCTGGATGATTAGAAAATTTGAGGTTTTATTTCAGAAAAAGAAGTAAGCATATGTCAGATACAGGATTAGTGGTGCTGGAAGAGCACAGCACTTCAGGCAGCATCCGAGGACAGGCAAAATCCGAGGACAGGCAAAATCGCCTGTACTCGGATTTTGCCTGTCCTCGGATGCTGCCTGAACTGCTGTGCTCTTCCAGCACCACTAATCCAGAATCTGGTTTCCAGCATCTGCAGTCATTGTTTTTACCTATATGTCAGATACAGACAGGAGGTCTCCCAACATATTTGTTCCTCAGTCTGCCACAGGTTATTCAGGGTCTGTACACTCGTATCAAATTGATGACCCATTCTTATTTCACAGTTCCACTAACACAGTGGCCAATCCCATAAGAATGTCCTCTCTAAGTATTGCTGTGATGGTTCATGCACTCAAAACCCACCACCACGTGTCCTTCCTCTCTTGCCAACCCTTCCATGCTTCCTGTGGTCTCTCTACCTTGAAACAATGATTTGTTGGTCCTATCCCTCCCTCAGCAGTGTTTCTGTAATGATTTGATTAGATTAGTTTACTTATAGTGTGGAAACAGGCCCTTTGGTCCAAAAAGTCTACACTGACTCTCCGAAGAGCAACCCACCAAGACCCATTCCCCTACATTTACATCTTCACCAAACATGACGGGCAACTTAGCATAGCCAATTCACCTAAACTGCACATCTTTGTGACTGTGGGAGGAAACCAGAGCACCCGGAGGAAACCCACGCAGACACGGGGAGAATGTGCATATTCCACACAGATAGTAGCACAATGATAACTATAATCTCCAAGTCCCATATACCCATCCGTCCCCGTGTTCATCTTCCTTAGCTGTCAGGCCCCTTGCATTGAAATAAATGCAGGTTAATCATCAGTTTTTCCCTATTCCCTGCTATGTTCTTGCCTGCCTTGTCTGTTGGAATTGCTCTCTTTAACTTGTGTAACAGTCTCAATCTTCTTTCTGTCTTTGTGACAGTTTAAGGTCCACTAGTTTATACACTCTCAAGCCGCTTCTCTAATTTGCCCCACCAGAATGTTGGTCCACATCCCACCCCCAGGTCAGCACGGTGGCACAGTGGTTAGCACCGCTGCCTCACAGCGCCAGAGACCCGGGTTCAATTCCCGCCTCAGGCGACTGACTGTGTGGAGTTTGCACATTCTCCCCGTGTCTGCGTGGGTTTTCTCCGGGTGCTCCGGTTTCCTCCCACAGTCCAAAGATGTGCAGGGTCAGGTGAATTGGCCATGCTAAATTGCCCATAGTGTTAGGTAAGGGGTAAATGTAGGGGTATGGGTGGGTTGCGCTTCGGCGGGGCGGTGTGGACTTGTTGGGCCGAAGGGCCTGTTTCCACACTGTAAGTAATCTAAAAGTAATCTAAAAATCTAAAAAAAGTAATCTAAAAAAGGTCAGGTCCATTCCCCACCCTGTCTCCCTGTGCTAACCCCTTCAGGGATCTATGGACTTGTCCACCAAGGTCCCTGTATTCCTCAGCACTCCACAAGGACCTAACATTCATTATGTCTGTCTGTCGCTTATCATTCCTCCCACAGGGTATTATCTCACTTCGATCACTCTAAACCCTGCTCAAATTATCATCTGAAAGACATTGAACTGTAGACTGAGATCAACCGTCGCACTGTGGACAGAACCTCACCTTTCATGTCATTTGCGAGCCTACTAATGGTTCATTCTGCTTTCACATCCGAGTTGTTAATGCCCATTATAAACAGCAATGGTTCCTGCACAGATCCCTGTGGTACACCCACTGGTGAAGGAATTTCAAACACGAAGCAGTCTGTCCACCAATTGTGGATCCAATTTACCAACTTGCCTTGGAACCCAATGGCTTTTTACTTTTGGATCAGCCTTCCGTGTGTGAACTTGTCAAAGGCCTTATTCAATTCCATGTAACATCTGCATTGCCCTCATCAATACGTTTAGACACCATTTCAAAACACTCCACTGACTTTCTCAGACAGTATCCTCCTCTCCCAAATCCGTGAGGATTGAGCCGAGATGATCTTTACCTTTTTAAGTGTTGATTTGTCCTCAGAATTGTTTCCAATAATGTCCCTCCCCCTGCTGTCAGACTATCTGCTCTGTAATTACCTGGCCTATCCCTGCTGCTCCTGAACAAAGGAACCACATTAGTGATCCTCCAGTCATTCGGCACTTCATCTGTGACCAGAAAACTATTAAATATATCCACCAGGGCCCCAGCAACCTCCTCCCTTACCTCCCATAGCAGCCTGGGATACATTTTATTGGGCACTGGGGATTTCTCCAGCTTTATGCCTATGAAAACATTTAATACCTCCTCCGTATTGATCTTAACATGTTCTCGAACCTCACCATCCCAACTAAAATCCCTGGCTCCTGTGTGAATACAGATGAGAATTATTCATTGAAGACCTCACCTACATGCACAGATTGTCTCTTTTATTTCTAACAGGCCTCATTACTTCCTCAGTAATCCTCTTATTCTAAACATATTGATAAGATACCTTGTGACTTTTCCTTAATAGTATCTGACAAGGATATTTTATGGTCATTGTGTGTCCCTCATTTCTAAGGATATCCTTGCAGTCCCTACACTTTTGAATGGCTTCACCTGGTTTTATTGCACTGTGTTTTCTTTTTAAAACTCACGATGTCGCTTGATCAGTATTTACTGGATTTGCTGCCTTTACTATTCCCTCGTCAGGAACACACTGTCCCTGAATTCTCACTGTATCACTTTAACATACTCCCACTTTCCAAATATGGACAAACTGCAGATAGTCTTCCCAGTATATGTTTGCCAGAACCTCTCGAAGAAAGAGATACTGATAGGAGACTCAGTTGTGAGGGGGACAGACAGGAAACTGTGTGCCCGCAGAAGAGACCCCAGGTGGTGTGCTGCCTCCTGGTAACCAAGGTCAAGGATGTCTCTGAGCGGTTACTGAACATTCTGAAGGGGAGGATGAACATCCAGAGGTCATTGTGCACATCGGTCCACATGACAGAGGTAGACGATGGGATGGGGTCCTGTGAAATGAGTATCAGGAGTTAGGTACGAAGTTAAAAAGCAGGACCTCAAGGGAAGTGATCTCCAGATTGCTCTCAGTGCCACCTGCCCCAGTGAGGATAGAAATAGAAAGATAGGCCAGATACATGTGTGGCTGAGGAGCTGGTGGGGGTGGGGTTAAGGTTTGGATCACTGAGATCTCTTTTGGGGTAGAGGTGACCTATACAAGATGATGGGTTTGACTTGAACCAGAGGGACGCCAGTATCCCAGCGGGGAGATTTGTTAGTGTTATTCGGGGAGGGTTTAAAAAGGTTTGGCAGGGACTCTCAATAAGGGAGGGCCTATCGACCAGTCAGCGGAAAAATGCATCAGCCATCGAGAACAAGTTTGCTATTCAGGATATCCAAGGGCACAGCCAAGGTAGGGAAAAGACTTTTGGTTTAACATGCATTTATTTCAATGCACGAGGCCTGACTGGTAAGGAAGACGAGCTCAGAGCGTGGATTTGCTCTGGGGACTGGGATATTATAACCATAACAGAAACATGGCTGAGAGAAGGGCAGGACTGGCAGCTCAGTGTTCCAGGATACAGATGCTTCAGGCGTGACAGAAGGACAATTAAGTGAGGAGGGGGAGCTGCCCTTTTGATAAGGGATGGCAGAACAACAGCGCTTCGAGAGGATACTCTTTAAGAGTCATCAAATGAGGCCATATGTTTAGACGTTAGAAACAAAAAGGGGGTGTGCACTCTGTTCTGACAGTCTTCAAGATTCCCAAATAGCCAGCGGATGTGAGAGGAACAGATGTGTAGAGAGATTGCAGGTACCTAATGAAATAATAATGTAGTATTGGTTGGAGATGTTAACTTCCCCTGGATGGACTGGGCCACCCACAGACTAAAAGGCCCATACGGAATTCAATTTGTCAAATGTGTCCAAGAATTTTTCTGAAATCAAGATGTAACTCGAACAAGGCCTAACGCTACTCAGGTGGGTGCAACACCGGACCTCCCCTCAGACAGCGTGGTCAGGCAAGTCACTGAATAATCAATCAGAGAACACTTTGGGTCCAGTGACCACAACTGTCTTAGTTTTAACATAGTTATGGAAAAAGATCAAACAGGTCCACAGAATAAGGTGTGAAACTGGAGTAGGGCCAATTTTGGGGCTATTTGGCAGATTCGAGCAGAGGTTGATCGGGTGAATTAAAAAATCGCACAACACCAGGTTATAGTCCAACAGGTTTATTTCGAAGCACCAGCTTTCGAAGCGCAGGTGGTCATCCTAAAAGTGAAAGGCAGAAATTAAATGTGTTTGATATTACGTTCCATGACATTGCCATCCTGTTGCTATAAATTCTGTGCCGTACGACTGTGCTCCACAACCACCTGATGAAGAAGCAGTGCTCTGAAGCCTAGTGCCTCCAAATAAACCTGCTGGACTGGAACCTGGTGTTGTGTGATTTTTAACATTGTCCACCCCAGTCCAACAACGTCTCCTCTACATTATGATTACCATCGATTGGGTGAGTCTGTGTGAAGGAAAAGGAATGACTGACAAATGGGAGGCTTTTAAAAGGGTGATCTCAAGAATCCTGGGCCAGTGTGTTCCAGTGAAGGGAGAATCTGGCAGGTTCAGAGATCCCTGGCTGCTGAGGGATATTGAGGCTCTGTTCAGGAAAAAGAAAACAGTATACATAGAGTTTAAGCTATTTGTATCTTCTTCCAGTCCTAAAGATATCATCAATCTGTGGAGACCTTGCAATCCTCTCAGGTCCCTGCAGCACTCCTGATCTGTAGATCTCACTGCAATGACTGTGACTATCTGATCCAGTTCCAAAAAGACTCACTATCTGTGTAACATCCTCCCTTGCCTATCACCCATCCTGTCAATGTCAGGTCTTCCAGTCTGTTCATCATCCACCCATACATTGACTTTAAGTTATTTGTATCTTTTTCCAGACCGAAAGATACAATCAATTTTTTAGACCGTACAATCCTCTCGGGTCCGTGCAGCATCCCTGATCTGTAGAACTCACTCCAATGCCTGTGACTATCTGATCCACTTCCAAAAAGACTCACTATATGTGTAACATCCTCCCACCCTGTCAATGCAAGCTGTTCCAGTCTCTCCATCCATCTACTCATCTCCAGAACCATCTCCAGCTCTAACACCCCTATCTGTGGAAACGTCACCCTCCCCTACAACCCTTCCCACTTTGACCAAACTGGAGGAGGTTACTAATGCTCCCTCATCCGTGAAACTGTCTCTAACCAAAATTGCTGTGCTTTCCTCCTGGTAAAATTGTCTAACTCCACATCCTCTATATCTAAATAACCTGCAGAAACTTAGCCTTTCTATAACTATAAACATCTTCAGTCGCGACTGCTATCCACATAGCTGTGTGTTCTTCTAATCTATAAAATCGTCTTGATTTCCACAATCTGCTCCATTCACCTCAAACACTCCTGTCTGTGTGAAACATCCCATCCTACCAACATCCTTTTCTGTGTAAACTGCTCCATCTCTCCCAACCTCCCCATCTCCATGAACTCCTGCAGGCCCTATAGCTCTGTAACCTCTTGTGGCTCTATGGTCCTCCCTCCCTGTGAAGTTACCTCCAGTCCCCACAGCACCCCCAGTCTGGGTTGTCTGCTCCAGATCAGACCATTGCTGTCTGTGTTACCTCTGACAATCCGAGCACACCTTCCTATTTGTGTCTCTTCATTCAGATCCCATCCTCTGCAGCTTTCTGAAACCTCTTTGTGCCATTGTAACCCTCCCTATTTAGATCGAAGAACAGTACAGCACAGCGAAAGGCCCTTTGGCCCTCAATGTTGTGCCGATCATTTATCCTACTGACCCTACATTTTACTATCAGCCATTTGCTTGTCTAAGAGTTCACTAAATGTCCCTAATGTATCTGACTCTACTACCACTGTTGGCAGTGCATTGTACGCACCTGCTACACTGTGTGTAAAGAACCCACCCCTGATATCTCCTGTAAATCTTCCTCTGATCACCTTCACTTTATGTCCCCTTCTTATTTCCATTTTTGCAATGGGAAAAGTATGTGGCTATCCTCTCTATCTAAGCCTCAAATCATCTCGTTCACCTCCAGTAAGTCATCTCTTGTCCCTTTTCATTCCAAAAAGAAAAGCCCTAACTCCCTCAACCTTTCTCCATAAGATCTCCCCTCCAGTCCAGGCAGCATCTGGTAAATCTCCTCTACACCCTCTCTATAGCTTCTACATCTTTCTGATGATGAGGCAACCAGAACTGAACGCAATATACCAAGTGTTGTCTAACCACACTTGTCTTGATAGAGCTGCAGCATAACCTCATCGCTCTTAAACTCAATCTCTCTGCTAATGAAAGCCAACACACCACATGCATTCTGAATAAGGCTAACCACTTGAGTAGCAGCTTTGAGGGATCAATGGATGTGGACCCCAAGATTCTTCTGTTCCTCCACACTGTCAAAAATACTGCCTTTCTCCCTGTAAAGGTTGTCCGCGGAATTCCTCAATCTTAAACCCACCCTATCTTGGTAACTTCCTCCAATCCCTCCAACATCATAAACTGGGAAACCTCTTAAAGTCCCGATAATCCCCCTTACCTCTGTAACCTCATTTATTAGCATAAACCTTCAAAATTACTGAAACCTCTTTTTGCCACAGCAACATTCCAGATATCTGCATAACTCTGTAGAATGGCTATGCACCCTTCAGGTTCCCAGGCCGGGAGATGGGAGTTCAGATGTGAATCTATTTGCCCATTCTGTCTGTATGCCTGATACTGACCTGGTGCTGCTCTGGTAGAAAGCACTCTCCGTGCATTTGGTAACCTCCAGATCTATGTAACTGATCAGAGCTCGCCTTGTCGAAGCCTTTCTTTGGAAAGTTCTTTGTTTTGTCATTATTTTCCAGCAAACATTTCATGAGATGCAGGAACTGGGAAGTTTCCATTTTGAGAGAATGACACCTTTATCACTGGAAATTGGAATGCCTTCTAAAATGAGAACAGCAGTTTGGAGGCAGGAGACATATTCCTGTGAGGGTGAAAGGCTAGGCCAGTAGGTGTTTGGAATGCTGGATGAGGAGAGAAATTGAGGTTTAAGTTAAGAGAGAAGTAAACATATCTCAGGAGAGAGTGTGAATCCTTAGGAGAATATAAAGGCAGCAGGCGTATACTAAAGCTGAAGATCAGGAGGGCGAAAGGGGGACATGAGATAGCTTTGGCAAATAGGATTAAGGAGAATCCAAAGGGTTTTTATAAAAATATAAAGGACAAAATGGTAACTAGGGAGAGAATAGGGCCCCTTGAAGATCAGCAAGGCAGCCTGCACGTGGATCTGCAGGAGATTGGGAGATATTAAACAAGTGTTTTACATCAGTATTTACTGTGGGGAGGACATGGAAGATATAGAATGTAGGGAAATAGATGGTGTCAACTTGCAAAATGTCCATATTACAGAGGAGGAGGTGCTGGATGTCTTGAAATGCATAAAGATGGATAAACTCTCAGGACCTTATCAGGTCATAGAGATGTACAATATGAAAAAAGATCCTTCAGTCCAACCCATCCACGCCGACCAGATATCCCAACCCAATCTAGTACCACCTGAGTCTCCACCACTTCCTCTGGCAGCTCATTCCATACACGTACTACCCTCTGTGTGAAAAAGTTGCCCCTCAGTCTCTTTCATATCTTTCCCCCGCACCCTAAATCTATGCCCTCTAGTTCTGTACTCCCTGACACCAGGGAAAAGACTTTGTATATTTATCCCATACGGGCCCCTCATAATTTTGTAAACCTCCATAAGGTCTCCCCTCAGCCTCCGATGCTCCAGGTAAAACAGCCCCAGCCTGTTCAGCCTCTCCCTAGAGCTCAAATCCTCCAACCCTGGCAACATCCTTGTAAAGCTTTTCCGAGCCCTTTCAAATTTCACAACATCTTCCGGTTAGGAAGGAGACCAGAATTGCAAGCAATATTCCAACAGTGGCCTAACCAATGTCCTGTACAGTCGCAACATGACCTCCCAACTCCTGTACTCAATACGCTGACCAATAAAGGAAAGCATACCAAACGCTTCCTCACTATCCTATCTACCTGCAACTCCACTTTCGAGGAGCTATGAACCTGCACTCCAAGGACTCTTTGTTCTGCAACACTCCTTCGGACCTTACCAGGGCCTGATCAGGTGTACCCTCGAACTCTGTGGGAAGCAAGGGAAGTGATTGCTGGGCCCCGTGCTGAAATATTTGTATCATCGATTGTCCCAGGTGAGGTGCCAGAAGACTGGAGGTTGGCTAACGTGGTGCCACTATTTAAGCAAGGTGGTAAGAAGAAGCCAGGGAACTACAGACCGGTTCACCTGACGTCAGTGGTGGGCACGTTAAAGGAGGGAATCATGAGGGACAGGATTTGCATGTGTTTAGAAAGTCAGTGTCTAATTATGGATAGTCAGCATTGCTTTATGCATGGGAAATCATGTCTCAAGAAATTGAATTGAGGTTTTTGAAAAAATAACAAAAAGGATTGATGAGGGCAGAGCAGTCAATGTGAGCGGTATGGAATTCAATAAGGTGTTCGCAAAGTTTCCACATGTGAAATTGGTGAGCAATGTTAAATCTCATGGAATACAAGGAAAACCAGCCATTTGGATACAGAACTCGCCCGAAGGTAGAAGACAGAGGGTGGTGGTGGAAAGTTGTTTTTCAGACTGGAGACCTGTGACCAGTGGAGCGCTACAAGGATCGGTGCTGGATCCACTATTTTTGTTATTTATATAAATGTTTTGGATGTGAACATACGAGGTGTAATTAGTAAGTTTATAGATGACACCAAAATTGGAGGTGTTGTGGATAGCAAAGAATGTTACCTCAGATTACAACGGGATCTGTATCCGATGGGCCAATGGGCTGAGGTGTGGCAGATGGAGTTTAATTTAGATAAATGTGAGGTGCTGCATTTTGGGAAAGAAAATCTCAGCAGGACTTACTCACTTAATGGTATGTTCCTAGAGAGTGTTGCTGAACAAAGAAACTTTGGAATGCAGATTCATAGCTCCTTGAAAATAGAGTCGCAGGTAGATAGGATAGTGAAGAAGGTGTTTGGTATGTTTGCTTTTACTGATCAGAGCATTGACTAGAGGAGTTGGGAGGTCATGTTCTGGCTGTACAGGACATTGGATAGGTGACTTTTGGAATATTGTGTGCAATACTTGTCTCCTTCCTATCGGAAGGATTTTTTGTAAATTTAATGGTTTCAGAAAAGATTTGCAAGGATGTTGCTAGGATTGGAAGATTTGTGCTTTAGGGAGAGGTTAAATGGGCTGGGGTATTTGAGGCTGATGGGTGACCATACAGAGATTTATAAACTCATTACATTATTTTTTTTTACATTACATTACAGTGTGGAAACAGGCCCTTCGGCCCACCAAGTCCACACCGACCCGCCGAAGCGCAACCCACCCATACCCCTACATTTACCCCTTACCTAACACTACGGGCAATTCAGCATGGCCAATTCACCTGACCTGCACATCTTTGGACTGTGGCAGGAAACCGGAGCACCCAGAGGAAACCCACGCAGACATGGGGAGAACGTGCAAACTCCACACAGTCAGTCGCCTGAGGCGGGAATTGAACCCGGGTCTCAGGCGCTGTGAGGCAGCAGTGCTAACCACTGTGCCACCGTGCCGCCCACTGTGCCACCGTGCCGCCCACCGTGCCACCGTGCCGCCCACAAGAGAAGCATGGATAGGTTTAACAGACAAGGTCTTTTCTCTGAGGTAGTGGAGCCCAGAACCGGACAGCCTAGCTTCAGGGTGAGAGGGGAAAGATATAAAAGGAACCTAAGGGACAATGTTTTCAGGCAGAGGGTGATGTGTGTATGGAATGAACTGCTAGAGGAAGTGGTGGAGACTGGTACAATGACTGCATTTAAAAGGCATCTGGATGGGTATACGAACAGGAAGGGTTGAGAGGGATTAGGGCCAAGTGTTGGCAAATAAGACGAGATTATTTTAGGATATATGGGTGGCATGAACGAGTTGGACACCGAAGGCCCTGATTCTGTGCTGTACACCTCCATGACTGAATGTTTTCCACTGTCCATTTCCAGCCATACACTTCACTATTTCCCCTGTTTACCTTGGTCAGTTTTCCTCTCAAATACATGTAAATGGCTTTGGTTGTGATTGCAGGGTGTGCTTTATGGTCACTTTAAAAATCCATCAGCCCTTTGAATTCCACTACACGACAATTTCCCCGCGGATATCTCAGTGTGACATTACTCCTTCACTCAGCTTCATCACCCAATGGTCGATCTGAGATAATCATATCCCTGGCCATTTACTCAATGTGTTATTTAAAGAAACACTGACAAAAACATTCGGAGAGGAGTTCGGAGAATATCATTTTTGACAAACATTGAAGTCTCCCAAAATTATCACAGTGCCTTTGCATTACACAGGAATTCATTGGAATGTGTAACAGTGTTGAGCAATGAAATATTGTCAGGCCGCCTCAAAACTGTTCTCCTCCTTGTGTTTTTGACACATGTTACCCAGATTCTGCATTCAGGCTGATTCAGCTGCATCATCTGATGTCAAAGTCTTTCTCTGTAATGCCTTTGTTACCCATTACTGTCAGGGTTACCCATCCTGCACTCCCTGAGACCCCTCAAGGATGTGTACAATTCAATATTTATGTTCCACCTTTTGTTTCTCCTATAACCACACCTTTCTGGTGACCGAATATTATTTATCTCGGTGTCACAAGTCTATTACCTTATGGCAGGTACTTTGTCCATTCCAAAGAAAGAACATTGTAATTGACTTTTTCCCACAATTTCCTGTCACAGCCTAATTCCCTGATGTACAGTTATAGTTAAACTCTGTCCCTTCCTGTTCATTTCTGCTTGTCTTCAGTCACAACCCCGTGCTGTTCCGATGCTTCACCATTTCTATTTGGATTTGGAAAGTTCCTTTCACCTGAACCTTGTCCCTGCATCCTCTCTGTCAGTTTAAAGTCCTGTCCATAAACCTACTGACACGATTGGCCAGGACACTGCTCCCAGCACGGTTGTTTTTAATTCCATCGTGGGATGTTGCTGTCTCTTTCTGGCCAGCATTTCATGCCCACCCCATGAGCTGCCCTAGAGCTGAGTTGCTTGCCAGGTAACTTCAGGGGACAGTTGAGAGTAAATCTCGTTACTTTGCGTCTGGAGTCACATGTAGGCCAGACCTGCTGTCGATAACCGATTTCCTTCCTTAAAGGATATTAATCAGTTAGATTGGTGTAGTTGACATCGGCATTAAATTCTGGATGAACAGTCGGGTGAGAATAACCTGAGGTTATCACCTGTCCCACTCGTAGTTCACCCATCACTGAGTACTGACCCCGTGCACCATGAATCGAAACCCTTTCACCATGACTGTTGTTTGATCCTGACACCTTCATGCACTTTGGTGATATCACTCATTATCTCTCCATGTGGTATCCCTCACTGTGTGGTTCTAATTGCTGCCTCTGTCAGCTCCTCTCACTCTTGCAGCTGGTCTGAGATCCTGATCCAAAATAATCCTCTGATCAGCAATAGCACAGACCAGGGACAGAGACTGGGATTTTCGTGATCTCTGCCGGACTCAGTGCTACTCTAGATGAGTTATCCTCACTGCATCAGTCTAATTTTCCATTCTGTCTATTTCTGTCTCATGCAGGTAATCAGGATGTTGCTAACTCCTCTCTCATCCATCACCTCATTGAAGATGCTTAGTCAGCCAGAGAGAGATGGAGAGGGAGGTCTGGAGCCTTCAGTAAATCCTGCAGCCGGTAAGATCACTCACAGTAAACAGCACAGGGAGGAGTTTGTGGCCTTCTGTATTCAGACCCGGAAGATAGGATATAGACACAGAACTGGGCAAGGAACAGCAACATTCTAGGCTTCATTCACATCATCTTGTCAGGGTCCTGCATTCACCTTTGCTGTACTGGTCCTCACAGAGACAGCACAGAAGCCCCAAGCATCAATCCTGGCCCATGTTGTACTAGTGATCTCTGTAATATCCTCCAGTCCCGATAATCCTTCCTCTGTTTGGAAGCTCTTCTAGTCCACACAATGCTCTCTGTTTCTGTCAGGTTCTCCAATCCCTAACACCCTTATCCCGAAACTTCTCCAGTGGATACTAAATTCCTTCATCCCTGTAAACCTCACAGTCCTGTCTGTCCCTGTAAGCCCCTCATAACAAAACCACTCTCTATGTCTATGTATTTGCCTTTAACCTCTCCATCCATCCCTATCTGGGTAAACTTCTCCAGCTCCTACAACCCATCCTTTTCTGTGAAAAAAATCGTAACTTCCTTATCGTTCTCCAAACCTTCAATCTTAATCTACATAAACTTCACCCTGTCTCCACCAACCCGCCTGACCACAGGAACCTCTTCCAATTTGTGCAACCCTCCCCATCTGTGTTACTGTCTCCAACCCCGTAACCTGGCATTCTCCATTGCCTTCCGATCTATGGAGCCTTCCTGAACCTAGAAGCCTTCTTATATCTGTGAACGTGTTCAGTCGCTATAACCTTCCATATCTCTGTTATACACACAAAACTCTTCTCTCTGAAACACCACCTGTCTGTGCCTCACAGTCTGCCTGCCTCTCCCTATATCCATCCCTATCCCTATCTCCAGAAGCTAATCCAGCTCCATCTATCCGTATAAATTCCTCCAATCCCCAAACTCCTTTGTCCCACTGACATTCTTGACCAGATGTAACTTTGTTTAACTCTAACATCCTCCAGCCCCTGTAAGCCTCACTATCTCTGTAACCTGTACCATCTGTTCAACCTCACACTACTGAGGAATGACTCCCTGCATTCGACATAAGGCAGATGGAATGACAGAGAGCAGATATGATGGAACTGTCATTCTGGCGATGTAAAAACAGAATGATAATTGCTGGGAAGGAAATATTGAAGGTTTGTTGGGATCGAGGCAGGCTTGGCAAAAAGCCACCAAGGAGTGAAGAAAGGATGAGCTTAATGCTTTAATGAAATTGCGACGTGGAACTGAAATCCAAAATTTGGAGGCTATTGGATGGAGCTGGGAATAAACAAGCAGCAACAATCATTGGCCGGAATTCTTTTATAGGGACCAACCAGTGGTGGGAATGCAAATGTGGTTACAGTCAGAACACTGAATATACTTACAGCAAGGGTAGTACAGCAACTGTGTGTGACAGTGGTCTCCATCCACACTAGATAACTAATAAGTGTCAGTGCTGTATTAGATAGCATCCTGGATTGTGTACTAGATTGTTTACGATAACATCATTGAACAGGCAGAGAATAGAGGGATATGGACCATGTCGGGGCAGGTGGCATGTGTTGAGAATATCATCATGGTCGGCACAGCCATGGTGGGCCGAAGGGCCTATTGCTGTGCTGTACTTTCTAACTTCCTACTTCCCAGCATGTACTTGATCAAAGCTCTTCCGAATCTTGAATCTTGCATTCAATTTTTCTGTCATGTTTTCTAAACATCAGTTGGGTGCAAACTCAATCTAATCCACCTCTTATTGGAAAATTCATCCATTTCCAGGATCAGCCAAGCGACCCTTCTCTGACCTGCCTCCAATAGAAGAATATCATTCCTTCGGGCACTCACACTGTTCATAGTATTCTGGGTGTGGTCTGACTTGTACCTTGCATAGTTTTAGCAAGACCTTCCTATTTTTAGACTCCATTCCCTTTCTAATAAGTGGCAGCATTTGATTTGCCTTCTCTATGACCTGCTGACCCTGTAAGTTACCTTTTTCAGATTGATAAACAAGAACTCGTACAACCCTTTCTGCTGTCAGTCTGAAACCAAACAATGTTTGCCTGACAGTAAGTGAGGAGCATGCTGAAATGAGTGAGAAAGTACCTATCAATAAAAAATAACTGGACCCTTAGAAACACATTTTATAAAGAAGAATGTGTTTTTGAGCCTGTTGGATTTTAAATGTTGGTGTGAATATGAATGGCAGAATAGATAAGGGTGTGGTGGGTGACGGTATGGGGGAAATGTGCTATTTGAATTTACAGAAGCCTTTATGCAAGTTTCCGTAAGGGCTTAAGAATAACTAGGAAGAGAATAGGGCCCCTTCAATATCAATAAGGTCGCCTATGTGTTGAACCAGAAGAGATGAGTGAGATCTTAAACAAAAAAAAATCTTGTCTGAATTTACTATGTAGAAAGACATGGAAGATCAGGAGCTTGGGGAAATAAATAGTGATGTCTTGGAAAGAATCCTCAACAGAGAAGGGAAAGTACTGGAATCTTAAAACAAATAAAGATAGATCAATCCTCAGTAGCTCATTCGGTTTATCCTCGAATATTATGGGAAGCTGGGGAAGAGATTGCCGTGTCTCTAACAGAGATATGTATATTATCAACAGACACAGTGAGTTACAGGAAGACTGGAGGGTGGCTAATGTTGTTCCATCACTTAAGGGCTGCAGGGAAAAGCCAGGAGTGAGCCCAGTCATGGGGACGTTGTTGGTGGAGATTCTGAGAGAAAGGAGCTACGCATATTTGGAAAGGTAAGGGCTGATTACAGATGGTCAGCATGGATTTGTGAGTGGGAAACCGTATTTCACAAACTGGATTGACTCTTCGAGGAGGTGGCCAAGAGATAGATGAAGGCAGAAAGTCAACGTTGTCCACATGGACTTCAGCAAAGCATTTGACAAGGTTCCAACGTGTAGAACATCTAGTCAAGAGGAAGAAGGAAGCTTACATAAGGTTAAGGACGCAAGGATCATTAGACTTCTATAGGGTTATATGGGAGCGGCACAATGCCTGAGTAGTTAGCACGGCTGCCTTATAGCACCCGGGACCCGATTTCAATTCCAGCCCCGGGCGACTGTCCGTGTGGAGTTTGTACATTCTCCCCATGTCTGCGTGGGGTTCCCCCAGGGGCTCCAGTTTCCACCCACAGCCCAAATCAGCCATACTAAATTATCCATAGTGTTCAGGGATGTGTAGTATTGACACGTTAGTTAAGGTACATGGAGAGAAATAGGGTCGGGGAATGGTTTTGTGTGGGATGTTCATCAGAGGGTCGGTATAGCGTTGTTGGGCCAAATGGCCTGTTTCCACACTCTGGGGACTCTGAAGGTAGCCAGGAAGGAACTGAAGAATGGACTTAGGACTGCCCGAAGGGGGCATGAAAAAGCTTTGTTGGGAAGGATTAAGGAAAACCGTAAGGCATTCTCCACTTATGTGAGAAACAAGAGGATGGCCAGAGTGGGGGTAGGGCCGGTCAGGGATAGTGGAGGGAACTTGTGCCTGGAGTCACAGGAGGTAGGGGAGTTCCTTAATGTATACTGTGCTTCAGGATTCATACTGAGAGGGGCCTTGTCATTTGTGAGGACAGCATGAAAAGGACTGATATATGTGAACAGGTTGATGTTAAGAAGGAGGATGTGCTGTATGTTTTCTAAACATAAGGATAGGTATATACCAGACGGGATGTACCCAAAGTTACTGCAGTAATCAAGGGAAGGGATTGCTGCGCCTTTGGCGATGACCTTTGCACCCTCACTGTCCACCGGAGTCATACCAGATGATTGGAGGGTGTCAAATGTTACTCCCTTGTTCAAGAAAGGGAGTAAGGATAATCCTGGGAATTACAGACATCATGTTCTTATGTCTGTGGTGTGCAGATTATTGGAGAGGACTATGAGAGACAGGATTTATGACTCCTTGGAAAACCATAGTTTGGTTACAGATAGTCAGCATGGCTTTGGTAGGGCCAGATCGTGCCTCACAAATCTTATTGAATCCTTTGAGAATGTGATAAAACACATTTATGGCTCATTCAGAAATTACAGAGGCATGGGATACAGGAAAGCTGTCTGTCTGGATACAGAATTCCTGGCTCATAGAAGACAGAGAGGAATGATAGATGGGAAGCATTCAGCCTGGAGCTCGGTGACCAGTGGTATTCTGCAGGGACCGGTTCCAGGACCTCTGCTTTTTGTGATTTTCTTTTTAAATGACTTGGATGTGGGTGTGGAAGAGTGGGTTAGTAATTTTGCCAATGACATGGAGGTTGGTGGAGTGGTGGATAGTGTGGAGGTCTGTTGTTGGTTGCAGCCGGATTTTGACAGGATGCAGAGCTGGACTGAGAAGTGGTAGATGGAGTTCAATCTGGAAAATTGTGAAATGATTCATTGGGGGAAGATCAAAGTTGAATGGGTTAAATGCAGAATATTTGGTTGTGTTGTGGAACAGAGGGATCTTGGGTTCCACGTCTATCGATCCCTCAAAGTTGCCACCCAAGCTTACAGGGTTGTTAAGAAGGAATATGTTGTGTTGGCTTTCATTAGCTGGGGGTTTGAGTTTTAAAGCTGTGAGGTTATGCTGCAGATCGATAGAGCCCTGGTTAGACCCCACTTGGAATATTGTGTTCAGTTCTGGTCCCCTCATTACAGGAAGACAGTGGAAGCTTTAGGGAGGTTAAGTTGGAGATTTACCAGGATGCTGCCTGTGCTGGAGGGCATGTCTTATGAAGAAAGTTTGAGGGAGGTAAGGCTTTTCTCATTGGAGTGAAGAAGGGTGAGGGGCGACTTGGTAGAGGTGAACAACATGATGTGAGACACAGAGAGAGTGAATAGTGAGACACTTCTTTATACCATAGCATAAATGGCTATTATGAGCAGGCATAATTTTAAGGTGATTGGTGGATGGTTAAGGAGAGATAGGCTCTTTACAAAAAAGCTGTTAGATGGGTGGAATGCACTGCCAGCAGTGGTAGGAGAGTCAGATACATTCGGGACATTTAATACACTCTAGGATAGACACATGGATGGCAGTAAAATGAAGGATATGTAGGTTAGTTTGATCTTACCGTCGGATAAAGTTTGGCATGGCATCATGGCTTAGGGGTCTTGTGCTGTACTGTTCTGTGTTCTACGTCCCGTATGGTAAACTGAGTAATAAGCTCAGGTCAATCTAAAAGGATATGGCATTCAGGAGGAGCTAGTCAACTAGATACAAAATTGGCTTGATGGTTGGAGGCAGAAGGCGGTGGCAGACATGTTTTTCTGACTGGAGATATGGGACCAGCGGTGCAGTGGCTGCAGAGTTGTTGTGATGTGGATAAATGGTTTGGATGGGAGTACTGGTTTCCTGGTAAGTTTTTTTGGGTGGTACTGAAATTGGTGGTAAAGTGGACAGTGAAGGAGGTTATCTGATTCAACAGGATGAACAGTACTGCTGGGATAGTGGGTGAAGAATAGCAGATGGAGTTTAATTAGATAAATGTGAAGTGTTCCATTTTGGTGAAACAAATCAGGGTGGGACTTGTACAGTTAATGCTCGGACCCTGGGTAGTGTTGTCAGTCAGAGACCCAGGGATGCAGGTAGACAGTTCTTTGAAAGTGGTGTCACAGGTAGACAGGCTGGTGAAGCAGGCCTTTGGTATGGTTACCTTGACTGGGCAGAGCATTGAGAGTAGGAGTTGGGATGTCATGTTGTGGCTGTACAAGACATTGGTGAGGCCACTATAAAAGCATTGTTGATCAGTCTGAAGAACTCCTCTCGTTCACTTACCTCCTTGAGGGAAGGACATCTGAAATTCTAACCTGGTCTGGCTGACATGTGCATCCAGTCCACAGCAATATGGCTGCCTCTTAACTGCCCTCTGGACAATTAACTGTGGGGCAAAGTATGCTGGTCTAATCAATGACAACTTCATCCCATGAATAAATATGTATATGCTCCTCACTACCTCTGCAAACACCTCCAGCTGCAGCAATCCATACTGGCTTTGTAACACCGTTCAGGCCCTGACCACTCTCTGTAACACTCTCACCACCTTCAGCAACTTCATTTCTCCCTGTTCCTGTAGTGTCATTAGCTCCTGACAATGATTCCCCTTCCCACTGCTCTCCTCATGTTAGCAGCCCCTTTGCAATACCTTTAACACTTACTGGTTAAACTCTCTCTGATTTCAGGATTTTAAATACTTTGTAGTGATCTTGTAAGCCTCATAATCTAATATGATCCATTTTGTCCTCAGTGAGTGAATGGTGTGAATTTCTTGCTGAGGATTTTCTGTTTCAATAGGATGTCCTTTTGTTGAGTGTTTTTTACACTGTTCCTTCAAATGTTTTCCACTGTTCATTTACAGACACATGTTTCAGTCTGTTTAGCCTGTTTACCTTGGTCAGTTCTTCTCTCACACTCATGTAATTGGCTGTTTTTGTTTCTAGTTGTATCTTGTCGTATTTGTAATTCACTTTAAAACTTTATATTTCTTTAAACTGCACTTACTCACAATTTCCCAGAGGATCTCTCCAGGTGACATTACTCATTCACTAAGTTCTATCACACAACGGTCGCTCTGAGATAGTTACGTCCCTCGCCAGTTGCACAATGTGTTATTTAAAGGAACACTGAAAAAATTCTACAATCTCCTCTTCGAATATCACTCTTGTCAGTGTGATTGTCAAGATTATATGAATATTGAAGTTGCACTGAATTATCACAATGCTCTTATTAAAAATTCCAATGAGTTCCTGCTTAATGCAGTGATAAGCAATGCAATGCTGTTCAGTGGCTAAAACTGTTCTGCTGCTTGTGTCCTTGGCAAGTAGCAGCCAGAATTACATTCAGACTGACTCTATTTCATGATCTGAGACCAAATGCTTTCTCTGTAATACCTTTGTTATCCTTATTGTTCGTGTTGCCCATTTTGACTGAGTTTCCGCAAGCTTGTGATCCATTGAATATTTATGTTACAACTTTTGTTCGCCCTATAACCACGTGTCCCTGGTGTCTAAATCTCTGCGTCACAAATCAGTCTATCTTATCGCAGACAATTTGTCCATTCCAATAAAAACATAATTTACTCGTTCCCACAATTTCCTGTCACAAATCGATTCACTGATGTACAGATTTAGTTAAACTTTGACTCATCCTGTACCTTTCTGCTTGTCTTCAGCCACATCCCCTTGCAGTTCCAAAGCGTCACCTTTTCTCTTTGGATTTGGAAAGCTCCTTTCACCTGAACCCTGTCCCTGCATCCTCTCTGTCAGTTTAAAGCCCTGTCCATAAACATACTGACATGATTGGCCAGGACACTGCTCCCTGCATGGTTCCAGTGGGGCCATCCGAATGGATTTTTTTTTAAAATCTGGTATGCGATGTGGGTGTCTCTGGCTGACCAGCCTTTCTTGCTCAGACCTAGCTGCACTAAAGCTGATTAACTTGCTCGGTCATTTCAGAGGGTAATTAAGAGGCAAACACTTTGCTGTGGGGACGTCGTGCAGACTACGTGAGGATGGGCAGATGTCCATCTCGAAAGGAGAAGTGTTTGAATTTATTGTACCGCAGTAATGGTATGTATTGATTGTCAATTACGATTTTAAAAATAATTTATTTCAAATTCCACCATTTCAGCTGGTGAGATTCAAACCTGCCTCCCCTGAACATTAGCTGAGGGTTTGGATATATGCTCTAGCAATAATACCACTAGGCCATCACTTCACCTGCTCACAAGCTATTCATCCCTGAACACTGATACCAGTGCATCATGGAGCCACACCTGTTTTTGCTTCATGATTGTTTGATCCTGATACCTTCCTGCACTCTGGTGATATCACTCAGTATCTCTCCATGTGGTATTCCTCATTGTGTGGGTCCAATTTCTGCCTCTGTCAGTGTCGCTCACTCTTACAGCTACTTCAGATCCTGAGCCAACAGAATTCTCCACTCCAGGGTGACACAACAGCACAGGCCAGGAATGGAGACTGTGATTTTCCAGATCTCTGTGGGACTCAGTGCCATTCTCCATGTGTAATCCTCACTACATCAGTCTAATTTCCCATCCTGCCTATTTCTCTGTCTCCTGCAGGTAATCGGGAAAAATAGACTTCCCAACTCCTGGGTATCTCGTCCATCGCCACATTGAAGATTGTTGGCCAGCCAGAGAGAGAAAGGGCAGGGAGATCTGGAGCCTTCAGTAAATCCTGCAGTGAGGTAAGATCATTCACAGTGAGCAGAGCAGAGATCAATGAGAGGGCTCCAAACATCAGCTAACAAGACACGACTTTGATACAGTGCTGGAGGGGGAGCACAGTACTGACACACCCTAAGACAATCACCACCCTTACTGTAAATTTTGTTGTACTGATACAGCATCGGAGTGTCACAGTTATCCATCCAGGCTTGTGAGGTCTTAGTGAACATCAGTATAACAGAGGTGAAAGCAGACTTCCCATGAGTGTGTGGGAATGCTGCCTGGGATCTTTCTGTTCTGTGTTCCCCCTCCAACACTGTACATATACAATGTCTCCTGGACCAGTGTCTTCAATACTTTTTAACTCCTATAACAGTTTCTGTCCCTGTAACCTCCTCCATTCCTGATAGTCCCGCCACATGTTTGAAATATACTGCATTCCAGAGTACCATCTGTATCGCTGTAACTTGCTTCAGTGCCTATAGCATGCCTTATCTCAGTAGTCTCCTCCTCCAATAACTGGAGAAAGAGCCACGCAGAACAGAAACGGTTCCTTCGATCCAACTAGTCCATGCTGACCACGGTTCCTGAACGAGTCGCATTTGCCTGCGTTTGGTCCCTATTCCGTCAAACCTTCTCCTCTGCATGTACCTGCCCAAATGTCTTTTCCATGATGTAATTGTACATTTCTCTACCACTTCAGCGGCAGCTCATTCAAAATGTGCACCATTCTCTGTGTGGAAATGTGCTCCTCTGGTCGCTTTTAAGTATTTCCTCTCCCACCTCATATTTTTGCCCTCTAGTTATGGATTCCCTTACCCTGGGGTAGAGACCTTCACTATTCACCCTACGTATACCCCTCATGTTTTTTATAAACCTTTATAAGGTCACCCCTCAGCCACCTACACCCAATGGAAATACGAAGGATATTGATACAAATATCTCTGCCACGGTCCCCACTGCGACTTTGCTGCAATGTTCTGAGATACACTTGTTCAGGATCTAGGGCTTTCTCCGCATTTGTGTTCAAAGACTTCCAGCACCAACTCTTCTGTAATGGGGACTCTTTTCAATACATCACTGTTTCTTTCTTTTGTTTCATAATCTTTGTCCACAGTACTTTCTGACATGAAATATTCATTTTGGGTCGCGACCATATCCTGTTGTTCCAGGCATGGATGCCTCATTGATCTTTGACGGGCTCTATTGTCTCTCTAGTTGCTTTTTTGTACTTGTATGCTGAAGAATATTTTTGAATTATCCCTAACCTTATTTGCCAAATCTATCTCATTCCACCCATGTTGCTTTCCAGTTTATCCAGCCTCCCTGTTTCTGTCAAATCCTCCAGTATCAGTAACATCTTCATCAATCTTTGCTCCATTTTCAGTTTCAGAATATGCTTCCTAAAGCAGGAGGATCAGAATTCTACACAGTACTCCAACTGGAGACCCAGCAATGTCTGATACAGCCGTATCATGATGGACCAACTCAGGTACTGAATGCTCTGACCCATGAGGGCTAGTGTGCCTAACCGCTTTCCCTGCCCTGTCCACCTGTGACGCCACTTTCAAGGAACAATGTAATTGCACCCCTTGGTCTCTCTCTGTTCAACGACACTGTCCAGAGCTCTGCCATTAATTGTATTAGTCGTCTCTGGTTTGTCTTAAAAAAATCCAACACCTGAATTCAGCTCCATCTTTCATTTCTTGACCCACTGGCTCAGTTGGTTCAGATCACCTTTGATAACTGTAATCACTGCCCACTATAACACTTATTTTACTATCGACAAACTTACTAACAATAATTCATATATTCTAGTTTATGTCAATAATGCACATGCGTGGCCCCAACACCAATTCTTATGGCACACCGCTGGTCAGAGGCCCCCAGTCTGCACAACAACCCTCTCCTAGCATCCTCTGTCTCCTACTGTCAAGCCAATTTTGTGTCCGTTTGTCTCGCTCTCCCTGATCCCATGTGATCTAACCTTACCAACCAGTGCACCACGCTAACCCCTGTCTAAGGTCTTCTGAAGTCAGGATAGGGACGTCTACTGCTCTGCCTTCATCCATCTTCTTGGTCACCTCTTCAACAAACTCTATCATGTTTGAGAGGCACGACTTTGTATGCACAAAGCTATGCTGACTATCCCTAATCAATCGTTGCCTTTCCAAATGCATGTAAGTCCTGTCCCGTGGAATCGCTTCCAACAACATTGGCACCACTGACACCAAGCTAATTGGTGTTTATGTCCCTAGCTTTTCGTCGCAGCCTTTCCTAAATATTGGCACAACATTAGGCAAGCTCCAGGCTCCGAGCTCATCACCCGTGGCTGTCAGTGATAGAAATATCATTGTAAGTTTCTTCCTGAACTTACCCCAATGTCCTAGGAAAAACTTGATTAGTTCCCAGGGAGTTGTCTAATTTTAATGTGTTTGAAAACCTTCAGCACCTCCTGTCCTCCAATGTGGACTCTTTTGAAAACATCACTGTTTATTTCCCTGCTTCTCCAGTGTGTCTTCCACAGTAAGTTCTGACGTGAAGTTTTGTCTTGGATCTCACCCATTTCCTATGGGTTCACACATGGATGGCTTCATTAATCTTTAAGGAGTCACATTCTGTTCAGAGTTAATGATAATCTTATGTTGCTAATATACTTGTAGAATCTCTCTGGGTTTTCCTGAACCTTCTCTGCCAAAGCTGTCAGTTCCCCTTTAGGCCCTCATGGTTTTCCTCTTAAGAGCATTACGACACCCACAATTTTCTTCAAAGTATTGACTTAATCCAGCTGGCTATATAGGATATGTACCCCCTTTTGCCTTGACCAGAGCCTCAACATCCCAAGTCATCCAGTATTTCCCACTGGTGTCAGCATTGTCCTTCACACTAACAGCAATATGCTGCCCCTGAAATCTTAATTTATCTCTCTTTTGAAAGAATCCTACTTGACCAACGTCCCTTTATCTGCAATTTTTAGACAGTCTTGTCTAATACCTTCTAGATTGCAGCAAGGCCAGTTTTGACGTTTCACTTGCGGACCAGGCGTGTCCTTTTCCATCGCTATTTTCAAACTAATAGAATTGTGGTGACTTTGCAAAAGTGCTCCCCCACAAACTCTTCAGCCCCTTTCACAACCTTATTTCCCAAGGGGAGGTCAGGTTTTATCCCTTTCTCCAGTCGGGCCAGTCACATACTGATTGAGACAGTTTTCTTGAACGCACTGAACAAATCCCTCCCATCCAACCTATGGAATACTCTGGCAGTCCCAGTCTAGGTTTGGAAAGTTAAAATCCCCCACCATTACAACCCATCCTTCTTACAGATATCTGAGATCTCTGACATATTTGCTGTTCAATTTCCTGCTGACTACTGCAGGCCTGTAGTACAGTCATATCAAACTGATTATTCATTCTTATTTCTCAGTTCCATTACATAGTTTCAGTGGGCGATCCCCAGGAATATCCTGTCTCAGTGCTGCAGTGATGTTTTCACTGATCAAAAACTCCACTCCCCCTCCTCCCTTGCCTCCCCATCTATCCATCCTGTTGAATCTGTCCTCTGGAACAATGATCTGCGAGTCCTGTCCCTCCCTCAGCTGTGTATCTGTAATTCCTGTCATTTCCCAGTCCCATCTTCGCATCCATGCCGTGCGTTCATCTGCCTTACCTGTCAGGCATTTTACATCAAAGTAAATGTAATTTAATTGATGAGTATTCCCTCATTGCCTGCTGTGCTCTTGCCTGGCTATCAATTGAAATTACTTTGTTGAAATTCTGTCCCAGCCTCAACCTTCAGACTGCAGCCAGAGACCGTCCCCCTCTCTGTAGACAACACCCTCATCTTTCCTGTCTTTTGAAATCCTGATAATGATACCTTCTGCTTTCACTTCCGAGTGATTAATGTCCATTAGGAACAGCAATGGGTCCTGCACAGATCCCTGTGGTACACCTGCTGGACAAAGGCTTTCAATTACAAAAACAACCCTCCACTAATTGTGGTGCCAATTTGCCAACATGCCTTCAATCCCATAGGATCTTCCCTTTTGGACCAGCCTTCCTTGTGGGACCTTGTCGAAGGCCTTAATGAACTCCATGGTATCCACATCATCTGCACTGCCCTCATTAATATTTTCAGACACCATTTCATCAGACAAGATATTCCTGTATCAAATCCGTGCTGACTATCCCTAATCAATCCTTACCTTTCCAGTTATTAATTCAAACTGTCCCTCAGAATTGGGACATTGGGATCACTTCTTGGGTAGAGGTGACCTGTACCAGAGGATGAAAGGCACTGGATGCAGAGGGGCACCAGCATCCCAGGGAGGAGATTTGCTTGTATTACCTTGCAGAATTTAAACTATTTTGGCAGGAAGTTGAGACTCTGAATAAGACAGGGGCCATCAACTCGTCAGGGGAAAATACATCAGCCATCGAGAGCATGTTTCCTATCCAGGATATCCGGGGCACAGAATAGGAAGGGAAAAGAATTATGGTTTTCAATACATTAATTTCAATGCACGAGGCCTGACTGGTAAGGCAGACAAGTTCAGACCATGAATTAGCTCTGCGGACTGGGATATTATAGCCACAACAGAAACATAGCTGAGAGAAGGGCAGGACTGGCAGAGCAGGGTTCCAGGATACAGAAGCTACAGGCGTGACAGAAGGACAAGTAAGTGAGGAGGGGAAGTTCTCCCTCTGATTAGGGAGGACAGAACAACAGTGCTGAGAGACAGTATTGTTGAGCAGTCATTAAATGAGGCCATATTTTCAAAAGTTAGAAACAAAAAGGGGATGGTCAGTCTGCTGGGTTGGTGTTCTAGATGCCCAAATAGCCAGCAGATACGAGAGGAGAAAATGCGTATAAAAATAATAGAGTAGTATTGGTTGGAGATTTTAACTTACGATGGATTGACTGGGTCACCCACATTGTAAAAGGACCATACGAGGTGGAATTTGTCAAATACGTCTAAGAAAGTTTCCTAAACCAAGATATAGAGGGTTCCACGCTACTCAGACGGATGCAACACTGGACCTCCCGTCAGAAACCGAGGTTGGGCAAGTGACTGAAGTGTCAGTCAGAGAGCACTTTGTGTCCAGTGACCACAACTGTCTTTGTTTTAACATAGTTATGGAAAAAGATCAGACAGGTCCACAGATTCAGGTCTTAAACTGGAACAGGGTCAATATTGGGGCCATTCAGAAGGATCAAGCAAGGGTTGATTGGGTGAAGGGAAAAATCACACAACACCAGGTTAACATCCAGCTGTTTACACAGGAACCTTGATTATCTGAACGAGATGGGCGGGCAATAGTACATTCAGATAATTGGTTATTCGAATAATCGATTGCATGTCGTTCGTTGAGGGCTCAGAGTTTTCGGTAATGCCTAGTCCCCGTTGAGGTGACTAGGCAGCAGCAAACCATGCGTGAGGCCTCACGCCCCATCAGCCCCCCAAAACTTCCCACTGCTCGCCCCCAAACTCTTCCAGCACCGCCCCCCCACCCCTCAACATCGCTCCCCCGCCCGCTCGCAAACCCATCCAACACCACCCTCCGCCCACCTCCAACAGATCACCCTGCCCACCCCAAACACATTCAACATCACCCTCCGCCCACCTCCAACAGAGCACACCGCCCGCCCCCAAATCCATCCAACATCACCCTCCGCCCACCTCCAACAGAGCACCCCGCCCGCCCCAAACGCATCCAACATCACCCTCCGCTCGCCTCCAACAGAGCACCCCGCCCGCCCCAAACGCATCCAACATCACCCTCCGCTCGCTTCCAACAGAGCACCCCGCCCGCCCCCAAACACATCCAACATCACCCTCCGCCCACCTCCAACAGATCATCCCGCCCGCCCCCAAACCCATCCAACATCACCCTCCACCCACCTCCAACAGATCATCCCGCCCGCCCCCAAACCCATCCAACATCACCCTCCGCCCACCTCCAACAGATCATCCCGCCCGCCCCCAAACCCATCCAACATCACCCTCCGCCCACCTCCAACAGATCATCCCGCCCGCCCCCAAACCCATCCAACATCACCCTCCGCCCACCTCCAACAGATCATCCCGCCCACCTCCAAACCCATCCAACATCACCCTCCGCCCACCTCCAACAGATCATCCCGCCCACCTCCAAACCCATCCAACATCACCCTCCGCTCGCCTCCAACAGAGCACCCCGACCGCCCCAAACGCATCCAACATCACCCTCCGCTCGCCTCCACCATCACCCTCCGCTCGCCTCCAACATCACCCTCCGCCCGCCCCAACTGAGCACCCTGCCCGCCCCCAAACCCATCCAACATCACCCTCTGCCCGCCCCAACTGAGCACCCTGCCTGCCCCCAAACCCATCCAACATCACCCTCCGCCCACCTCCAACAGAGCACCCCACCCGGCCCAAACCCATGCAACACCACACTCCGCCCGCCTCCAACAGATCACCCTATCCATCCCATACCCATCCAACATCACCCTCTGCCCGCCTCCAACAGAGACCCTGTCTGTCCCCAAACCCATCCATCATCACCCTCCGCCCGCCTCCAACAGATCATCCCGCCCGCCCCCAAGTCCATCCAACATCACCCTCCGCCAACCTCCAACAGAGCACACCGCCCGCCCCCAAATCCATCCAAAATCACCCTCCGCCCACCTCCAACAGATCATCCCGCCCACCTCCAAATCCATTCAACATCACCCTCCACCCACCTCCAACAGATCATCCCGCCCACCTCCAAACCCATCCAACATCACCCTCCGCCCACCTCCAACAGATCATCCCGCCCGCCCCCAAACCCATCCAACATCACCCTCCGCCCACCTCCAACAGATCATCCCGCCCGCCCCCAAACCCATCCAACATCAACCTCCGCCCACCTCCAACAGATCATCCCGCCCGCCCCCAAATCCATCCAACATCACCCTCCGCTCGCCTCCAACAGAGCACCCCGACCGCCCCAAACACATCCAACATCACCCTCCGCCCACCTCCAACAGATCATCCCGCCCGCCCCCAAACCCATCCAACATCACCCTCCACCCACCTCCAACAGATCATCCCGCCCGCCCCAAAACCCATCCAACATTACCCTCCGCCCACCTCCAACAGATCATCCCGCCCGCCCCCAAACCCATCCAACATCACCCTCCGCCCACCTCCAACAGATCATCCTGCCCGCCCCCAAACCCATCCAACATCACCCTCCGCCCACCTCCAACAGATCATCCCGCCCGCCCCCAAACCCATCACCCTCCGCCCACCTCCAACAGATCATCCCGCCCGCCTCCAAACCCATCCAACATCACCCTCCGCCCACCTCCAACAGATCATCCCGCCCGCCTCCAAACCCATCCAACATCACCCTCCGCTCGCCTCCAACAGAGCACCCCGACCGCCCCAAACGCATCCAACATCACCCTCCGCTCGCCTCCAACATCACCCTCCGCTCGCCTCCAACATCACCCTCCGCTCGCCTCCAACATCACCCTCTGCCCGCCCCAACTGAGCACCCTGCCCGCCTCCAAACCCATCCAACATCACCCTCCGCCCGCCCCAACTGAGCACCCTGCCTGCCCCCAAACCCATCCAACATCACCCTCCGCCCACCTCCAACAGAGCACCCCACCCGGCCCAAACCCATGCAACACCACACTCCGCCCGCCTCCAACAGATCACCCTATCCATCCCAAACCCATCCAACATCACCCTCTGCCCACCTCCAACAGAGACCCTGTCTGCCCCCAAACCCATCCAACATCACCCTCCGCTCGCCTACAACAGAGCACCCCAACTGCCCCAAACGCATCCAACATCACCCTCCGCTCGCCTCCAACATCACCCTCCGCTCGCCTCCAACATCACCCTCCGCCCGCCCCAACTGAGCACCCTGCCCGCCCCCAAACCCATCCAACATCACCCTCCGCCCGCCCCAACTGAGCACCCTGCCTGCCCCCAAACCCATCCAACTTCACCCTCTGCCCACCTCCAACAGAGCACCCCACCCGCCCCAAACCCATGCAACACCACACTCCGCCCGCCTCCAACAGATCACCCTATCCATCCCATACCCATCCAACATCACCCTCTGCCCGCCTCCAACAGAGACCCTGTCTGCCCCCAAACCCATCCATCATCACCCTCCGCCCGCCTCCAACAGAGCACCCCACCTGCCCCCAAACCCATCCAACATCCCCCTCCGCCTGTCTCCAACAGATCACCCCGCTTGCCTCCAAACCCATCCAACCTCCCCCTCAGCTCCCACAAACCTGTCAAATACTGCCCCGCCCGCCTCTAAAAGCGCCCCCCCACCCGGCCCCAAACCCATCCAACATTACACCCCCTGCCCGCCCCACCTACCATGTGTTCCCATACCCCCAGCTGCCCCGCCCCCCCGTGCGCCCCTGCCCTATCATCTCCTCCCCCTCCTGGGCAGCCAGAACGGACACCAACAGTAAGACAGGTGGGTAAGTCTCCAAATAGCGCACGCGCACATGCACACATACACGCACGTGCACATGCACACATAGCTACACACAACTTTTCCTTCAACATTTTGAAAAGTTACACGTCTGCCCTGTGCAGGACAATGTTCGAGAGAATATCTGGGGAAGGGGGATTTAGGATTTAGCCCTATGCAGAACTCCAGTCTAAGTCTGGAGAGCCAGAGAGGATGGGAGGTCAGTCATTTGGAGATGTAACCTGGGCTCAATATCTCAGCAGTATTTCAGTAGCTGAGATCTGTTTTAATCAGTGTGAACAAAAAAACACACAGTCAGGGTTCAAGCAGCTCTTTGATGTAATGTTTCTATCGGGACCTCGAGATCTCCTTTGGATAATCCGATATTCAGACAATTGATATTTGGATAATCGATGACCCACTGTGTTTGGAAGCATTAGATTTAGAAGCACTGGTGATCATTCAAAAGATGAAAGACTTAATCAAAACTTGTTTAATATTTCATTCCATGACACTACCATCCAGTTACTATAAATTCTGTGTCTTATGACTGTGCTCCACAACCACCTGATGAAGAAGCAGTGCTTCGAAAGCCAGTGCTTCTAAATAGACCTAGTGCACCTGTAAGCTGGTGTTGTGTGATTTTTAACTTTGCCGATCCCAGTCCAACACCGACACGTCCAAATCATGGGTGAGTCTGTTTGATGGAAAAGGAATAACTGGCAAATGGGAGGCTTTTAAAAGTGTGATCTCAAGAATCCAGTATGTCCCTGTTAGTGTGAAGGGAAAATACCCTACAACCCTTCCCACTTTGACCATTCTGGAGATGGTTACTAATGCTCCCTTATCTGTGAAACTGTCTTCAACCAAAATTACTGCCCTTCTGGTAAATCTGTCAGACACCATACCCTTCATATCTGGCTCACCTGCAGAGCCTAAACCTTCCTGTATCTATAAACATCTTCAGCCATGACTACCCTCCATATCTCTATTTGTTCCTCCAGTCTATACAACCCACTTTATCACTGTAATCTGCTCGATTCGCCTGAAACATTCCTGCCTGTATAAACCGCTCCATCCAATCAACGTCCTTATCCCTGTCACCTGGCCCATCCCTCCCAACCTCTCCATCTCCCTGAAATCCTGCAGGCCCTACAGCTCTCCGCATTTCTGTTCTCTCCTATGGCTCTATGGTCCTCCTTCCCTGTGAAACCACCTCCAATCCCCACACCCAGCCCAGTCTGGGTCATCTGCTTCAGATCAGGCCACTGGTGTTTCTGTTACCTCTGGCACTCCGAGAAAACCTTCCTAATTGTGTCTATTCATTCACATCTGATCCCGTTCAGCCTCGTGAAACCTCTTCCTGCCATTGTAACCCACCCTGTTTGGAACACAGAACAGTACAGCACAGTTTCTCCTGTCACCACATCTTTCTGGTGACCAAACCTTGCTGATACTTTGACAATTCCAAAAAAAAACTGAAATTGACTTTTTCCTAGAATTTCCTGTCAGAGCCTAATTCACTGTCCGTTCCTGTTCCTTTCTGCTTGTCTTCAGTCACATCGCCATGCTGTCCTGATGCGTCACCTTCTCACTTTGGATTTGGAAAGCTCCTTTCACCTGAACTCTGTCCCTGCATCCTCTCTGTCAGTTGAAAGCCCTGTCCAGAAACCCACTGAAATGTTTGGCCAGGACACTGCTCCCAGTAGTGTTGTTTTTAATTCACTCATGGGATGTTGCTGTCTCTGGCTGGCCAGCATTTCATGACCACACCCAAGCTGCCGTTTAGCGAGTGACTTCCCGATCATTTCAGGGGGCAGTTGAGAGTCAACATCCTTGCTCTGGGTCTGGATTCATATGTAGGCCAGACCGGCAGTCCATAACAGATTTCCTTACTTAAAGGGTATTAAGTAAGTTAGATGGGTATCCCTGCTACTGGCGTTAAATTCTGGATGAGGAATCGATTGAGGGTAACACGAGGCCATTGCCTAGCCCACTGATTGCTCACTTATCCCTGAGTACTGCTCCCAGTGCACCTTCGTCCTGACCGTGATTTGATCCTGATACCTTTCAGCACTCTCGTGCTATCACTCAGTATCTCTCCATGTGGTATCTGTCACTGTGAGGGTATAATTGCTGCCCGTGGCTGCACCTTTTGCTGTTATTCCAGATCCTGACCCAACAGTATTCTCCACTCCAGGGAGACGCAGCAGCACAGGCCAGGGATGGAGACTGGATTTTCCAGGTCTCTGTGGGACTCAGTGCCATTCTCCATGTGTAACCCTCACTGTATCAGTCTAATGTCCCATTCTGTTCATTTCTCTGACTCCTGTAAGTATTCAGGATGCTCCTGACTCAGCAGAATTCCCAATTCCTGTTTCATTCATCACCACATTGAAGACAATCGGTCAGCCAGAGAGATGAAGAGAGACATATGGAGCCTTCAAAAAACCCTGCAGATCTGTAAGATCACTCACAGTGAACAGAGCAGAGTGTATTTAAGGGATCGAACTTTGGTCTAGAAGACATGACATAGATACAGTGTTGAAGAAGGAACACAGTGCATGATGGTCCCAGGCTCAAACACCCCCCTCTTGTTAATTTTTAACTCTGCTGTACTGAGCCTTCCTGTGTCAATCCAGGCCTGTGCTGTCTTAGTAAGGATCTATACAATAGAGGGGAAAGCAGGCCTTCCTCAAGGTGATGGTATTGAATCCTGGGATCTTTCCGTTCTATATTCCCTCCTCACGCTGTCTCTTGTCATGTGATAGAGTCATACAGCAAGGAAACATGCCTTTCGGTCCGACTTGTTTGTGCCAATGTCTTGAATGCTTGTAATTCCCAGAATTTTTCCTATTTCTGTAACCTCCACCACTATCATATTCCCGCTGTATATTTGAAACCTACTCCGATGCTGACAACACTCCCTATGTGTAAATTGCTCCCATGTCGATAACATGCCAATCTCAATAATCTCATCCTGCACCCAGTACAATAATTCCTATTTCTGTAGTTTTGCACAATACTTACAGTGCCCCCATCTCTGTAAAATCATCCAACCGGGACCAAAATACCCACGTGTGTACTTTCCTCAAGCCCCAAGAGAACATGATGTCACTGTAACCTTCTGCAGTTCCGATCACACTCCTGAATCTTGGCCTTTAGCACCACACGATTTCAGTAACCTTCTCCCATCCCTACCACCTTCCTTATCTGTATAAACACCTCCAGACCTTTTTCAAGCCACAACAGCAGGCCACATCTCTGTTTGTTCGTCCACTCCCTACAGTCCTCCCAGCACCTCAAACACTCTCTGTTTGCGTAATTCTGCAATTTGGGGCAGCACGGTGGCTCAGTGGGGTACAATAGTGCTTCACAGCACCAGAGACCCAGGTTCGACCCCAGCCTCGGGTGACTGTCGGTGTGGAGTCTGCGCATTCTCCCCGTGTCTGCGTGGGTTTCCTCCGGGTGCTTCGGTTTCCTCCCACGGTCCAAAGATGTGCAGCTCAGGGGAATTGGCCATGCTAAATTGCCCATAGTGTTAGGTAAATTGTCGGAGAGAAGCGGGTCTGTGTGGGTTACTCTTTGGAGAGTTGGTGTGGACTTGTTGGGCCAAAGTACCTGTTCTCATGCTGTAGGGAATCTAATCTAAACTCTCCCTCTGCGTTCCATATTACTGTCCTAAATATATCCCTCTATCCATAAACAGTCCCAAACCCTTCACACCTCAAGACTCTGTGAACTCCCACAGCTCCAACATCCCTCCTTCACTGTGTAACCTTTTCCATTTCTGAAACACTCTGAAAATGTGGACATCCTACAAACCTCCCTATCTGCGTAAACCTCTCAGGTCCCTGTAAAACCCCCGATCTGTGGAAACAACTCCAATGCTTGTGACTTTCCCGATCAGTTTCTACAAGACTGGCTATCTATGTAACATCCTCCTGTCGCTATCACCAGCCCTGTCAATGTAAGCTTCTCCAGTCTCCCCACCAATCTAATCATCTCCATAACCTTTTTCAGCTCTTAGACCCCTATCTGTGTAAACGTTACATTCCTCCCAAATTTATTCCCTTCCCCAAATACCTTCCCTCCAAAATACCTACCTCACCAACTGTGCCTCCCTCAAATATTTTGCTGCCCCCAACATTGCTGTGAGCCCCACTCCTGGGGCAGAGGGAGTTGAGTGGAAAAGTGTGGAGCTGGAAAAGCCCAGCAGGTCAGGCCTGAACCATCGACTCTCCTGGCTGACCTGCTGGGCTTCTCCAGCTCCTCACTTTGTAACTCTGACTCTCCAGCATCTGCAGTCCTCACTTTCTCACACCGGTAAATGAGTCTGGGTTGACTGACTGGTCTGTGACTTATTTTAATGTACAGCAAGATCCCAGCCCGAGAATTACAGAAGGTTTGCATCACAGATGGAGTCCTTTCTGCCCATCATCCCCCTGCCCCATTAAATGATCCTGATCCGGTTCAGGATCCTCAGGATTGGCCCCTGAATGGCCTCATTGACTATCCTTCGTGTGGAGACCTCTTCTCCACCCTGTCTCAGACTTTGCATCACATGCTATCCCTCCCTTCATCTCTCTCGGGCAACAGCCCCTCCGTTCTCCACCAGCCCCATCAAACCCTCCCCCTGTCTCTCGCTGTCCCATCCCTCCGTGTCTCCCACTCTCCCCCTTCCCATGCAGACTCACAGCCCCTGGGCTGGAGGACATAGTGCAGACTCTAACTCACCTTTTGACTGACTGCTGTAATGCACAACAAGATCCCACTCTACAACCATCGCAAAGTACACACACTGTCCTTCTCCCTCAATATATGTCCTTCTCACTCTCTCTCTCCCTGTCTCTCTCACTCTGTCCTTTTCTCACTCCGCCTCCCTGACTCTTACTGCCCATTTCTCTCTCTCCACTTTCTCCATCTCAACTCTCTCTATGTCTCTTTCTCTTTTTGTCACTGTCCCTTTCTCTCTTTTTTTCTCTATTTCAGACTCACTCAGAAAAGTACTTCATGTTCCTCCCCTACAGTCGGGGTAAAACCTGAGAGAGACCAGGCACTGAGGCAAACTCTTCCCAATGCCCCTTCCCCAGTCACTGGGACAGAGCAGAGGGGTCCAGGGAGAAAGAGGGAGAGAAACTACAGAAAAGAAAGAAAGATGGACGGACAGACAGTGAGAGGGAGGGAGAGAACAAGAGAAAGACAGGCAGGCAGAGGGGGGGGGGGGGAGAGAAAGTGAGAAGAACTGAGAGAGAGCAGGAGAGAGACAGACAGAGAGAGAGAGACAGTGAAACTCCAGGAAGAGAAATACAATGTCAGACAGATGCAAGGTGAAAATGGGGAGAGAAAGACAGGGAGAGAAGTTCAGGCAGACAGCAAGACAGAAATCCCAGGGAGAGATATAGGACAGAGAGAGAGAGAGATGAGTTGCAACAGCAGAGAGATGGAGCTGAGAGAATTGGGTGGTGGTGGAGGCTGCTGTGATGTGGCTAGAAGGATGTACAGACAGGAATAGCAAGATCCCACCGAGCAGAGGGACAGATGCAGAGAGAGAAGAGCAAGGTGTTAGTTTTGTGAAAGACTGAATGATTAAGCATTCCTTAAAAATCTGGTGAGGTGACAAAGGAGGAAGGGAATCTACTGGGAAATGTAAACAGGACAGAGATGTGAAGGATGTTGAGAGATAGGGATTGAAGGAAAGATGTGGGAGAGAGAACTGGGAACACAAAAATAGACATGAGAGCCGCAGAGAGAGAGGGAAGCAGTGAAATCTGTGGGATCAGATCCCTCTCTAGCATTTTGCTCCTTTGTCTCTTTTGTCTCTCCCCGTTCCCACAGACGGCTTGAATCCCACAATTCGTGTGTGTGCGTGTTGTGTGTGCGTGTTGTGTGTGCGTGTTGTGTGTGCGTGTTGTGTGTGCGTGTGCGTGTGCGTGTGTGTGTGTGTTGTGTGTGCGTGTGTGTGTGTGTGCTTTAGTCTGATGATTCCTCATGGCAGAATAATTTGATTCTCTGTCTCCGTATTGTCCTAGTTTCAGCTCCCAAATCAAATGTTGAATCATCCACGATCCTATTGAATACCAGAGCAGGCTCGAGGGGCTGGATGGTCTGCTGTTCCTATTTCGGATGGTCTTATGTTGTTAACACTACCTCCCAGCTCTTGGCCCACACACTGGAGGTTAGGACGACACAAGGGCCTGATCTGTAGAGTGCTGCACTCTTCTGTGAGTCTCGGAGGGAACCAGCCTGATTTGGATTGGAGTTGCAGCCTCTCAGTGAGAAGTGAAATCTCCTTGAGGTTCCCCTCAGTCTCTCACTGTAAGGTGGAGCAGGGCAGTCACGGGGAAGCAAACAGCAGGCCAGATGTGCCCTGTCCTCCAGCTCCATTTCAGAATGCAACATGGGAGGGGCTTGTTTCCTTCATCAGCTTCCCGTGCTCTCCCTTCTGGGTTAGAGTGGGGCCGAATGGCCTTGCTCCTAGCTCCTAATAAGGTGCAGGCTGGCTATGATTGGGTTATACAGGGCATGCCCCTGGAGTGAAGTCAGTTAGCTCAGTTGGCTGGGCAGTTAGCTTACCACACTAGCTAGAGTTACTCTGAAGGACTCTTCTTCCCAACCTCTCCCCTCAGCCGGGCCATGGTGACCCTCTGTTTAAATCCCCACCAGACACCGTTCTGTAATGCGGAGCTGCCCCATGCTCTGGTAAGACTACGGTGACATTACATTGGTTTGTACCTGGAGCTCTGTGTGCAGGATTAGTCACTGCATTGCCAGAGGGATATTAGTGTGTGGGGAAGGTTTACTGGATGAATCCCCACTGGACTGAACAGCACTCCCTTTCCCCCAGTTAAGTCACTCTTGCAGCTTTTGTGTCTTTGGAGACACAAGGACCAATTCACCTGAAACAGCTGCTGGATTTTATATTTATGGGCACCCAATAAGATTGGCTAGTTTACATACACACACATACATACACACACTCACACACACACACACAGACACACACTCCCTCAAATACAAACACAGACACACTCTCACAAACACATACACACAGGCACAACTTTCTCTCTCACACATACACACACAAGCACACACTTTCTCTCTCACACACATATACGCTCCCTCAAATACACACCTGGACACGCTCTCTCACACATACACGCAGACACACTCTCTCTCACAGACACACTCTCACTCACACACACAGACACTCTCTCTCACGCACACACAGACACACACTCTCTCTCACACAGACACACTCTCTCTCACACACACATACACACACGCTCTCTCATTTACACACACACTCTCACACACACAATCTCATTCTCTCACACACCCACTCACTCTCACGCACACAGACACACTCTCTCTCACACACGCACACTGTCTCTCACACACATACACACAGACACACGCTCCCTCAAACACACACAGACACACTCTCTCACACACACATAAACACACAGTTACTCTCTCTCTCACACACATACACACGCAGACACACGCTCCCTTAAACACACATAGACACACTCTCTCTCACACACACACACTGACACACTCTCTCACGCACACAGACACTCTCCCTCACACACACAAAAACACACAGTTACATTCTCTCTCACACACACGCAGACACACACTCCCTGAAATATACATAGACACACTCTCTCTCTCACACACACACATTGACACACACACACTCTCTCTCACACACACACATGGACACACAGACTCTCTCTCACACACAGACACACTCACTCTCACACACATGCACACACACACACTCTCTCACACACACATACACACTCTCTCTCACACAAGACACACTGTCATACACACCCATAGACACACAGACACACACACAACTAGACACACAGACACATTCTCTCACACACAGACACACTCTCTCACACACAGGCACACTCACACACACACATACACACAGACACACTCTCTCTCACACACCCTCACTCACACACATGCACACAGAGACACACACACCCTCAAACACACACACAGCCACTCACTCACATGAACATGCACTTTCTCTCTCACGCACAAATATACAGACACACAGAGATACACATGCATCTACTCTTTCACACACACAAACACGGGCAGTCTCTCTCTCTCTCTGTCTCTCTCTCTCTCTGTCTCTCTCTCTCTCACACACATACACACAGCAGTAAAGGAATGGTTGAGGTTTTGATGGAGAAATGATTTCTCCGAGGACTGAGCCATGATCTCACATGATGACTGCTCCAGGGAGACAGGCAGCAGCTGCAGAGACTTGTTGGATCTTCCTGTGCACCACCTCTTGCATCGACAGCATTAGTCTGTTTGGGTGCTGCTTTTCTAAAATGTCTCCAAGCAACAAGTAACAATAGATTGATGAATGTTTTCCCCCAAACCATGTTTCAGACACATGCTGCTGTTATTTTTCACTGATTGTGTAAAATGATCTGAATCTTCTGAAATGGGGAGTGGCTTCCATTTCAAATTACGACACCAGAGTGCCCCGGGGACCCTGAGGAAATGATCAGGGAATTGCATCTATTCCTTTCTATCCTCTGCACTCTGTACCAGGAGATAGTGCTCCCTCAGTACCTCAGATAGTGCTCCCTCAGTACCTCAGATAGTTCTCCCTCAATACCTGAGATAGTTCTCACTCAGTACCTCAGATAGTGCTCCCTCAGTACCTCAGGAAGTGCACCCTCAGTACCTCAGATAGTTCTCCCTCAATACCTCAGAAAGTGCTCCGTCAATACCGAAGAAAGCATCACTTTGATGTGTTTAACCCCCAAAGCCCCTCAGACAGTAGTTCCACAAAACATTCACATCCTCAACACTTCAGGGCTCAGCCCAGCTCCCCCCTCAGACTGTGTTCAAACCCCTTCAGACTGTAAGGACCCACATCCACCCCTGTCCAAGATTGGAGCCCAGGTCCCCAGAACATTACTTGTCTCTCTGGATTAATTTTAGAATTCCTACAGTGTAGAAGCAAGCCATTCCGTCCATTGGCTCCACACTGACTGTCTGAACAGCATCGCACCCAGACTCACATCCTCTACTCTATCCCTGTAATACTGCATTTCCCATGGCATCTTTGGGCGGTGGGAGGGAACTGGATCACCCTGAGGGAACCCGCACAGATACAGAGAGAATGTTTAAACTCCACATAGACAGTCACCGGGAGTTAGAATCAAACCACTGAGGCACCGTGCTGTCCTCTCTCCTTGGATGCCATCTCATCTAACCTTATACTAAGCAGTCTCCCATGTGAAACCTTCTCATCTGTCTCCATGGTCTACCCTTCAAAAGCTCTATCAAGTTGGGTACATCATTTCCACAAACAAAGCCAAGCTGACCATCCCTAATCAATTCTTGCTTTTCCAAATGCATGTAAGTTGTCTCTCAGAATGCCCTCCAACAGCTTACCCACCACTGCCATCAGGCTCACAGCTCCATAGTTCAATGGCTGTTCCTTGCAGCCTTACTTCAATAATGGCCCATCATTAATCACCCTCCAGCCTTCAGGGACCTCACCCGTTGTCACTGATCGGTCCATCCTACAAGGCCATCTCCATCCTTCTGTAACCTAAGGCTATCCTCCTCAGTATTTATCACCCCACCAATCCCCATATCATTCATGACCCCAATGATTAACCCTCCACCATTCAAATCTAAATCTTTTCTATCAACCACATCAGCAAGACCCCAACAGTGAGACATGAACAGGCAGAGATTTCTAACTGGGCCATCACTGTCTGCTTCCTGCCACTCAGCATTCTACGCCAAATTCCTTGGATCTTGAGTTTTTATGTTCACTATCAGTTTCCAGTCTGGGTCTTGATAAAAGCCTTACTGACCTCCAAGCAGGCGACAGGAAAGTATTGTCCTTATTTACACAGCTGGTCACCTCCTTAAAAAGTGCACTCCCATTGGTCAGACCTGAGCTCCTTTAACACAACCATTCTGACTGTTCATCATGAACTCCAGTCTCTGTAAATGCTGATTAATTCTATCTCCCCAAAATTGCTTCCAACAGACGTCCCACCCACGATATTAGCCTGACTGGCCTGGAGCTGCCTGGTATATCCCATGTTCCTTCTTGAATAACAGGACCACATGGTCAGTCCGACGACACCTCTCCTGTGGCCAGAGGGGATTTGAAAATGTTTGCAAGTGTCCCTGCTACTTCCTCCATCACCTCATTCGGTAAACTGAGATACATTTCCACTGTCTTTGGAGATTTATTGGGCTGTAAGAAGGCCAGACCACTCAGAACCATCTCTCTCTCTCTATATATATGCTAATTCATTAAATTGTATCACAGAGCATCTCCACGATTTCATATCAACCCTGTAACAATGAGCATTGACACAATGCATCCACTCACTGTAGCCTCTTGGTCCTTGCACAAATTCTCACTGTGTTCCACAACCGACTCTTTCTCTCATTATCAATTCACCCTTAATGTCACTGTAAAGTACTGTCAGATTTTTATTTCCTCTCTTCGCACTCCTCGCTCCCAGGCAAATAGCCTGCGATACGATTTGGAGGAGTGTGGGATGTCATTCTGGATGTGGATTAGCATTGGGAAGCTCAGAAATAAGGAACACACGACAGTGCTGAGTGTGGGGCAGTGAGATTTATTTGGGATGAGCACATGGAAGCTGAGGAATAAACCTCAGCCCTGCAGCATGAAAATATCCCTTTGAGCTGGCAGGTCAGTCACGTGAAACGAAAACCTGATCCCTGGGAAAAGAGGGTGGTCACCAAATGAAGACAGTCTGTTAGAACACAGTCTCTGGAACCTGGACGTGGGAATCATTACTGAGCAGGGTCTGTAGGAAGCAGAGGCAGAAATGGACTGAACAATTCCACATGTTCTTCTCAGACCACAAGACATCGGAGCATAAATTAGGCCATTCAGTTCATCTGATAGAGTGGCACTCAGTACTGACTCTCTTACAATGCAGGTATCCCCCAGACTGATCCTCTGATAGTGCAGCGCTCCCTCAGTACTGACCCTCTGACAGTGCAGCACTCCCTCAGTACTGACCCTCTGACAGTGGAGCACTCCCTCAGTACTGACCCTCTGACAGTGCAGCATTTCCTCAGTACTGACCCTCTGACAGTGCAGCACTCCCTCAGTACTGACCCTCTGACAGTGCAGCACTCCCTCAGTACTGACCATCTGACAGTGCAGCACTCCCTCTGACAGTGCAGCACTCCCTCAGTACTAACCCTCTGACAGTGCAGCACTCCCTCAGTTCTGACCCTCTGACAGTGCAGCACTCCCTCAGTACTGACCCTCCGACAGTGCAGCACTCCCTCAGTACTGACCCTCTGACAGTGCAGCACTCCCTCAGTACTGACCCTTTGACAGTGCAGCACTCCCTCAGTTCTGACCCTCTGACAGTGCAGCACTCCCTCAGTACTGACCCTCTGACAGTGCAGCACTCCCTCTGACAGTGCAGCACTCCCTCAGTACTAACCCTCTGACAGTGCAGCACTCCCTCAGTTCTGACCATCTGACACTGCAGCACTCCCTCAGTACTGACCCTCTGATAGTGCAGCACTCCCTCCGTACTGACCCTCTGACAATGCAGCACTCCCTCAGTACTGACCCTCTGACAGTACAGCACTCCCTCAGTACTGACCCTCTGACAGTGCAGCACTCCCTCAGTACTGACCCTCTGACAGTGCAGCACTCCCTCAGTACTGACCCTCTGACAGTGCAGCACTCCCTCTGACAGTGCAGCACTCCCTCCGTACTGACCCTCTGACAATGCAGCACTCCCTCAGTACTGACCCTCTGACAGTACAGCACTCCCTCAGTACTGACCCTCTGACAGTGCAGCACTCCCTCAGTACTGACCCTCTGACAATGCAGCACTCCCTCAGTACTGACCCTCTGACAGTACAGCACTCCCTCAGTACTGACCCTCTGACAGTGCAGCACTCCCTCAGTACTGACCCTCTGACAGTGCAGCACTCCCTCAGTACTGACCCTCTGACAGTGCAGCACTCCCTCTGACAGTGCAGCACTCCCTCAGTACTAACCCTCTGACAGTGCAGCACTCCCTCCGTACTGACCCTCTGACAATGCAGCACTCCCTCAGTACTGACCCTCTGACAGTGCAGCACTCCCTCAGAACTGACCCTCTGACAGTGCAGCACTCCCTCAGTACTAACCCTCTGACAGTGCAGCACTCCCTCAGTACTGATCCTCCGACAGTGCAGCACTCCCTCAGTGTTGACCCTCTGACAGTGCAGCACTCCCTCAGTACTGACCCTCTGACAGTGCAGCACTCCCTCAGTACTGACCCTCTGCCAGTGCAGCACTCCCTCAGTACTGACCCTCTGACAGTGCAGCACTCCCTCAGTACTGACCTTCTGACAGTGCAGCACTCCCTCAGTACTGACCCTCTGACACTGCAGCACTCCCTCAGTACTGACCCTCTGACAGTGCAGCACTCCCTCAGTACTGATCCTCCCACAGTGCAGCACTCCCTCAGTGTTGACCCTCTGACAGTGCAGCACTCCCTCAGTACTGACCCTCTGACAGTGCAGCACTCCCTCAGTACTGACCCTCTGACAGTGCAGCACTCCCTCAACACTGACCCTCTGACAGTGCAGCAATCCTTCAGCACTGACCCTCTTTTTTTCTATTTCATAGAGTCTTGTGGAAATTTGGAGACATGGCATTTGCAGATTCTGAGGAATCATGAGAGAGACACACAAACCAAACCCTGTCTGAAACTCTCTGTTATAGACTATTCAGAGGCACAGAGTCACAGAGGTGTACATCTTGGAACCAGCCCCTCCTGTCCAACTCATCCATACCAACCAGATATTCTCATCTCATTTCATCCCATTAGCTAGCACTTGGCTGATACCCCTCTAAACCCTTCCTATTCACATACTCATCCTGATGCCTTTTAAATATCACAATTGTACCAGCCCCCATCACTTCCTCTGGCAGCTACCTGCATGCCCTTGAATAAGTGCTCAAACATTCTTACTGTCGATACAAACTCTCATAAACACCAACCTACGAAAGCTATCATTGTCATTTTCAACCCACCCTTGGCTTCTTCATTATGCTGATTTCAACACAGGGAAAGAAACGGAGTTAGTGACCATCCACCGTAACCCTGTTATAAAACTTATTTTCACATGTGGCTTGTATGTGATTCCCACACCCTCTAATAGTTGCCTGGAAGGTGGGGGGTGAGCTGTACTCTCCTGCTGCAGTCCTTGGGTGTCCCACAGTGATGTTAGGGAGGGAGCTCCAGGATTTTGACCTGAACCATGGAAATAGCTCTCTTACTGGAGTGCCCTTTTAAAGTTGGGAAGTTAGTATGGACCAGGAGGACCCGAGAGCTGCTGTCTTGTCAGAGAGAGAGGCCTGGTGGGTCACACACCTCAGGTGAGGGGTGAGGTTGAGAAGCTGGGGCCTTCATTGTAATTTCAGACATGATAGAGATTGAGCCAACAGTGTTGGCATCACGAACCTGTTAGCTGTGGTAAGTGACCCCCCTTTGAAGCAGAGGGATTCAATCCCTTTAATAGAGCAAGCTTGAGAATGCAACACTAAAGTTAATCTGTACGGACGCGCTGGAGACCTGAAACATCAATACAGAGATTGCTGAAGAAACTCAGCATGTCCGGCAGCATCTCTGAAGGGAGAGGGAGAAAGAGACAGACAGAGAGTTCACCTTTCAATCCAGTGATTTCTGCGGGAACGTTCCATCAGAACAGACCGTTTTGAGGAAGGGTCACTTGAAATGCGAATTGTTCCTCTCTCTCTTCACCGTTGCTACCTGCTGAATTCTGCTGAATATCCCCAGCCATCTGTTTGATTGAGAATTTGACCTGATCCAAGCGTCACTGAGTCATTCAGTCTGTGTTCAATGCCCTGAGGCTGCTTCTGCTGAAAGTTGACAAACAGGTTTAAGGCTTTGTAAGGTATTGTATTCGGAGGGCGGGGTACATGGGAGAACAGATACAGAACACAGGCACTTCACAAAGATCCTTCTCAATGTAACTTTGTGATGTTCATTCAGAAGGAACAGCTCAGAGCTAACATTTCAGTTTATCAGCCAAGGGGAGTATATATTTCATGGTAAAGACTTGTTTTAAAGACTGAACAGAACCGAACTTTAGTGACTATGTTTGTACGTAAAGTTTTTTGTGAATAAAGTCTCTTTTTGAAATTGATATAAATATTTTTTCGAGGGGGACCAAGCATCTTGAGCTTGTGGAGGCATTGCCCTTGTCCCTAATCTTTCTTAAATAAACGCTAGACAATTTCGATACTCCCCGGGTACAGACATCAAACAGTCATCAACAGGGAGGAGATGGTGGGATGGTCACCGGGGCTCAGTGTTGCCTCACCCCACCCGGGTTCGATTCCAGCCTCGGGCGACTGTCTGTGTGGAGTTGGCACATTCTCCCCGTGTCAGCCTCCGGGTGCTCCAGTTCCCACCCACTGTCCAAAGATGTGCAGGCTGGGTGGGTTAGCCAGAGGAAATGAAGGGATCCGGGGATAGAGGGGGTAGGGTGGGATGCTCTGCCGAGGGCAGTGTGAACCTGATAGGCCGAATGACCTGCTTCCACATCTTAGGGATTGTATGATCAAACCAGAACCTAAATAATGTTCGGGGCCCTGGGCTCCAATCATGGAGGTGGCTGTGGGTCATCACAGTGAGAACAGGTTTGGGGATGAACACGGTCCAAGGGGGCAACAGGTTTGCTTTCTGAGGTGTAGAGGGCATGAATGTTCTGTCGAGGTGCTTTGGGGATAAACATACTGAGGGGATGGTTTCTAAGGTATTGAGGGAGCACTATCTGTCAGTACAGGGTGCAGATGGTCGAAAGGTACAGATACACTTCATAGAACAGAGAACATAGGACATCGAACAGTACAGCACAGAACAGGCCCTTCAGCCCTTGATGCTGTGCTGACCATCGATCCTCATGAAAGGGAAACCTAAAGTATGAACCCTCAAATTTCTATGACCATATGCATGTCCAGCAGTCACTTTAATATCCCCAATGACCTTGCTTCCACAACTGCTGCTTGCAACGCATTCCATGCTCTCGCAACTCTCTGCTTAAAGAACCCGCCTCTGACATCCCCTCTATATTTTCCTCCAAACAGCTTAAAACTATGACCTCTCGTGTTAGCAATTTCTGTCCTGGGAAAAAAAGTGTCTGGCTATCAACTCTATCTATGCCTCTCATTATCTTGTACACCTCAATTAGGTCCCCTGTCTTCCTTTTTTTTTTCCACTGAAAGAAGTCCGAGCCCAGTCAACCTCTCTTTGTTAGATAAGCCCTCCATTCCAGGCAGCATCCTGGTAAACCTCCTCTGAATCCTCTCCAAAGCATCCACATCTTTCCTTTAATAGGGCGACCAGAACTGGACACAGTATTCCAAGTGCGTTCTAACCAAAGTTTTATCGAGCTGTATCAAGATTTCACGACTCTTAAACACAATCCTCCTGTTAATGAAAGCCAAAACACCATATGCTTTCTTAACAACCCTGTCCACTTGGGTAGCCATTTTAAGGGATCTATGTACCTGCACACCAAGATCCCTCTGTTCCGTCACACTGCCAAGAATCCTGTCTTTAATCCTGTACTCAGTTTTCAAGTTCGACCTTCCAAAATGCATCACCTCCATTTATTCAGGTTGAACTCCATCTGCCACCTCTCAGCCCATCTCTGCATCCTGTCAATGTCCCGCTGCAGCCAACAACAGCCCTCTATACTGTCAACGACACCTCCAACCTTTGTGTCGTCTGCAAACTTGCTGACCCCTCCTTCAATCCCCTCATCCAAGTCATTAATAAAAATTACAAACAGTAGAGGCCCAAGGACAGAGCCCTGTGGAACACCACTCACCACAGACTTCCAGGCAGAATATTTTTCTTCTACTACCACTCGCTGTCTTCTGTAGGCCAGCCAATTCTGTATCCAGACAAATAAGTTTCCCGGTATCCCATTCCTCCTGACCTTCTGAATGAACCTACCATGGGGAACCTTATCAAATGCCTAACTGAAGTCCATATACACCACATCCACAGCTCGACCCTCATCAACTTGCCTAGTAACATCCTCAAAGCACTCAGTAAGGTTTGTGAGGCATGACCTGCCCCTCACAAAGCCGTGTTGATTGCATTAAATCAAGCCATGCTCTTCCAGATGCTCATAAATCCTGTACCTCAGAATCCTTTCTAACTCCTTACAGACGACAGACGTGAGAGTTTCTGGTCTGTAATTGCTAGGGATTTCCCTATTTCCTTTCTTGAAGAGTGGAATTATATTTGCCTCCCTCCAGTCCTCAGGTACGACTTCAATGGAGACCGAGGATGTAAGGATCTTCGCAAGCAGCGAAGCAATCACATTTCTCACTTCCCAAAGCAGCCGAGGACAAATCTGGTCTGGCCCTGGCGACTTGTCAATCTTAATGTTTGTCAAAATGTTCAGCACATCAACTTCCTGAATACCTATCTGTTCCAGCATGATTACCTGCTCCTCAATGGTTTCATTCACTACAAGGTCCTTTTCTTTAGTAACGACAGAAGCAAAAAACTCATTTAGGGGGTTCCCCTGCCTCCTCAGACTCTACACACAAGTTCCCTATGCTATCCCTGAGCGGCCCTACTCTTTCTTTGATCATTGTCTTACTCCTCACATCCGTGTAAAATGTCTTTGGATTCTCCCTAATCCTTCCTGTCAAGCCTTTTTCCTGCCCCCTCCTGGCTCTCCTCAGGCCATTTTTGAGCTCCTTCCTCGCCTGCCTGTAATCCTCTAGAGCTGAGCAAGACCCTTCCTTCCTCCACCTTACGTAAGCTGCCTTCTTTCTTTCGAAAAGAAGCTCCTCCGCTCTCGACATCCAAGGTTCCTTTATCTTACCCCTTCTTGCCTGTCTCAGAGGGACATATTTATGCATCACTCGCAACAACTGTTCCTTAAACCGTCTCCACATGTTTATAGTGGCCTTTCCATGGAATAATTGCTCCCAGTCCATGGTTCCCAACTCACGTCTGATAGTACCATAGTTTCCTTTTCCCCAATTAAATATCCTCCCATTGTGCCTGCTTCTCTCCTTCTCCATGGCCATATAGAATGTGAGGCAGTTGTGGTCACTATCACCAAAATGCTCTCCCACCGCAAGATCGGACAGCTGCCCCAGCTCATTGCCGAGCACCAAAATAAAAATGGCCTCTCCCCTCGTCACCCGCTTCAATGTGCTGAGTTAGGAAACCCTCCTGAACACACCTTACAAAAATAGCTCCTTCCAAACCATCTGCTCGAAGGAGGTTTCCAATCTATATTGGGAAAGTTAAAGTCACCCATTACAACAACCCTATTACATTCACTCTTTACCAAAATCTGCTGACCTATGCTTTCTTCAATCTCCCTGCTGCTGTTGGGGCGGGTGGGGGGGGGGGGGGGGGGCCTGTAGTAAACCCCTACTGAGGTGACTGCTCCCTTACTGATCCTAATTTCCACCCATACTGACTCAGTAGGCAGACCGTCCTCGACAATGGTAACTTCTGTAGCTGTGATACCCTCTCTGATTTCCTTTCTTTATTCATTGCAAGTGGTGTCCCTCAAGGGTTGGCCAGCACGGTGGCTCAATGGTGAGCACTGCTGTCTCACAGGACCAGGGACCCAGGTTCGATTCCAGACTCGGGCGATTGTGTGGAGTTTTCACATTCTCCCCGTGTCTGCGTGGGTTTCCTCCGGGTGCTGCGGTTTCTTCCCACAGTCCAAAGATGTGCAGGTTAGGTGAAATGGCCATGCTAAAGTGCCTGTAGTGTTAGGTGCATCAATCAGTGGTAAACGTAGGGGAATGGGTCTGGATGGGTTCCTCTTCAGAGGTCGGTGTGGACTTTACAGGCCGAAGGGACTGTTTCCACACTGTAGGGAATCTAAGGGTCTATCCTTGGACTCTCCTTTTTCTCACCTACATACTGCCAGGAGGTGACATTGTCCGAAAACACCGTGTTAGGTTTCACATGTACACTGACACTGCCCAACTCTCCCTCCCCATCATCCCTCTCCATTACTCCACTGTTACTCAGTTATCAAACTGCTTACCACGCTCCCACTACTCGATTAGCTGCAATTTTCTCCAGTGAAACATTGTAATGGTTAGAACCATTGCCTTCAGTTGCTATTACAAATAACTTTCCCTTACTGCTGAGCCGCTCCCTCCCACTGGGACATATCTGAGGTAGAACTACATTCTTCACAATATTGCTGTTATATCTGACCCCAAGGTGACCTTCTGATCAGACATCCACACAATCACAAACACCAGGAATTCCATTCTGTTAAACGTTGCTTGTCTCCCTGTGAGAAACAAAGCTCACACACTTCAATCATTGCAGTCTGAGACAAGATCGGAATCAGTAGTGTCCTTGATTTTTACACTTGCAATTGGGTGTGATGTCCAGTGCCAGGCAAGGCAGAGGACATACACACACCAAATTCAACAAACTTTCGATATTTGTATAATTTGGTTCCTCCATAGGGTTTCTTATTTCATTGTTTCCCCCCTTCCCCCCCCCACCCACCCCCCCCCCCCCCCCCCCCCCCCCCCGTTTACATCCTCCACTTCCCGAAGACTGATCCCATCACTCCTGCTCATCCGGCCTTGTCTGTGAAAAAATGCTTAGTTCTGGCCTCACAAGGCCGTTTGACCTCATCCCACTGCAGGTCATTGTTAGGCATATTCTTTCTTCATCAGTATCTACTATTTCCATCTGGGCCTCTCCCGAGAACACTCTGATCTCTATGACCTCTTTAGTTAGGTTTTGTCCCTGTGTCTCTGTAAAAATGGAAAACCTACTGTTTATACAGGCTTTCGAACTTGACTGCATCCCCTCACAACATCTTATCTATTTGCCCATAAAATCTACCATTGTTCTGCAATCACGTTTCATGCTGACATACAATGCTAGCTAATACAAAAACAATTGTATATTTCCTCCACATAGTTTCCATTCTTGATGACTCAGCTCTTGGCTGAAACAATTACACACTGGTGTGAGTTCATTTACCTTGTATCAGAAATTATAATTGCAGAAATAACATTAATTTACCAATATCCCACATCCCCCTCACCCCAGCTCCATTGTTACTGAAACCCCTTACCCGTGTCGGTGTTACGTTAAACTTGACGAATCTGAAACAGAACCCTTGATTCCATGACTGACCCAGAATCTGCTGCTTCCTGTGTTTCCTGCACAATTGCCTCCCGGTCCCTTTGTGGTGCAACTTTCTACAGTTTCCATCATTTAAATAGCACTCTGTTCTTTTATTATCCCCTTCAAAATGACCAACTTCCCATTTTCCCAAATTATACTCCATCTGGCAACTTGTTGCCCCCTTCTCCTGTGCATCTCTCTCACTTCACAATCCTCTTAGACCTTTACAGTTATGCCTTTTCTGACAGATATCCCCACCCCCCATTCTTCTAACCGTTTACTGGGAATCCTGGGCAGTGGGAAGCGTGCAGTGTTGCTCTGTTTTTCGTGAGACTCTATGAGATGACTGGGAGGAGCTTGCTGCCCATTGGTCAGAATGGAGACAACTTGCCCATCGAGCTGCATGAGCCTTTCACCCCCCATGTCTTATTGATGAGGCACAGTGGCAGCATGGAAGAAAAGAAAAGGAAGGAAATCCTGCTCTCCACATCTCACTGACTCTTGGATCATTCTGTCCCATCTATGAAAGATGTGCCCTGTTCAGTCACATGAAGTCCCAAGGTGGAAACTCCTAGAAACCCACATAGATTTCCCCCTGAACTAACTGCTGTCCTCCACAAGGGGTAATGTGTCCAGTCATCCTGGGCCAGGAGGAGGGGATGGTGTGAGTTTCTAACCTGAACTGACAGTGATGAATTTTATAAACTTGTATTACAGGATACTACAGGTGGGTATTCAGATGGTAATCTCAGTAACTGTAACGCCAAACTCTTACTCAATTCATCAGGACCTGGATATTCACATTGTGCGTGAACATTGTGTTCCAGCTCAATCCCATTTACTGCATAAAAGTTCTCCTTTAAATCATCCCATTCTCTCAATAGTTCTCCCCACACCTTCAATGTGTCCTGTACTCCTTGTATAATGAGCTGATGGGTGTAAGGTTTATTATTATAACGGGTAACGTTTGTAAACCCCTCTGTCACAGCTCCCCTCAATTTCCTTTGCTACAAGGAGAGCAATCTCAGTTTCTCCAAACCCCTGATTCCCCAATGTCTGTTTGCTCTCTATAAGGCACACATCAGGGTTGTGTTGGAACAGTGTCCACTCACCTACATCAGTGCCCCCCCCCCCCAGCAATGTTAAAGAAAGGGAACATCCTCCAGGACAAAGCACTGTGCCTGAGTGGTGTCCCATCCACCACCCTCAGCATTCCCTCTCTCCACCCCCGCGGTACAGTGACATCACTGTGTAGAGGCAAAGTCAGTAATGTCCTACCAGACCACAGGGCTGCTCTCTCATTAGGGAGAGATGACTGGTGGTGGTTTAACCTGAAGGTTACCCCAGCCCAGGCAAGGGGAGAGGTTGGGAAGGAGAGTCCATCTATTGTATATCGATATTATCTACCCAAAGTATCAGCAACAACTATATCATGCCAATGAATAATGTAAAATAATATCCAAAACATGCTACTACAATCCCCCATTCCTTGAACCATCCTGGTAAATACCCTGTGCCCCATCTCAGGGACCCTGCCATCCTTCCCAATGTGTGGGCGATCTCTGGTTTGCACAGACCCAGCTGCTCTGTGTTCCTGTGGGTGACGCCATCATCGAGCAACAGTTGCACTAAACCTCACTGTCTGGGAGGGTGGGAGACACAGAATTCCCAACAGCATTTAAGACACATTTCGGTGCACACTGTGATACCAAGACAGATGCTGCCAATGACTGTGTTTTGGAAAATGGATCAGGATAGTTTGGTGATAGTTTTCTTTACTGGCACAGACTCAATGGCCCACAGAGCCTATTTCTTTGCTGTAAACCTCGAGACACTTAATATAGGAATATGACCGGCCACCTTTGAAACCAGGTCAGAAAAAATGATAGTAGAATAGATGACACATGATTGGTCAATGTGTTTGTGAGGAAAGTGAGATGGAGCGGTTTAGGAGGAAATTCTGGAGCTCGATGCAGGAATCTGAAAGGGCCGTCATCAAGTGAGAAATAAAAATGGGATATCCTCAAGGCTGGAATCAAAGAAAGGCACATATAGCACAACTTTCAGAGACTGGAGGGGATTAGAGTTAGGGAGGTGTCGGAGGCTGGAGAGGAATTATTAGAGGTAAGGAAGATGTTCGCCGAGCTGGGAATTTGTCTTGCAGACGTTGCGTCCCCTGTCTAGGTGACATCCTCAGTGCTTCGGAGCCTACTGTGAAGCGCTTCTGTGATGTTTCCTCCGGTATTTATAGTGGCCTGTCTCTGCCGCTTCCGGTTGTCAGTTCCTGAACCACTATAAATGTCGGAGGAAACATCACAGAAGGGCTTCACAGGAAGCTCCCAAGCCCTGAGGATGTCACCTAGACAGGGGACAAAACATCTGCAACACAAATTCCCAGCTCGGCGAACAGAACCACAACAACGATCACCCGAGCTACAAATCTTCTCACAAACTTGGAAGATAAGGAAGAGTTGTGAGGCTGGGTGAGGTGACAGAGATAGGGAGAGATGTGAAGAGGGAGGGATGCAGAGATAGCAAGAATTAGAGTCGTAATGTTATGTAGCATGGAAACAGACCCTGTGATCCAATCAATCCATGTCAAACATAATTCCAAACTGAGGTAATCTCACCTGCCTCCCCTTGGTCCACATGGATCCAAACATTTCCTATGAGGTACCTGTCCAAATGGGTTTCCCGTAGAGTCACTGTGGTGTGGAAAGTGGCCATTTCGAGTCAGAGTCATTGAGATGTACAACATGGAAACAGACCCTTCCATCCAACCCATCCATGCTGACCAGGTATCCCAACCCAATCTAGTCCCACCCGCCAGCACCCAGCCCATATCCCTCCAAACCCTTCCTATTCATATATCCATCCAAATGCCTCCTAAATGTTGCAATTGTACCAGCCTCTACCACTTCCTCTGGCAGGTCATTCCATGCACGTACCACCCTCTGTGTGAAACAGTTGCCCCTTCAGTCTCTTTTATATCTTTACCCTGTCACCCTAAACCTATGCCCTCTGGTTCTGGACTAGTTGCTGGAAGACTGGTGCCCTTATTTGAGAAAGGTGGTAAGGAAAATTCAGCAAACTATAGACCGGTGAGGCTGTAGTCAGTAGAAGGCAAGTTGTTGGAAGGGCTTATAAGGGGCAGGATGTACATGTAATTGGAAAGACAAGATTGATTAGGGATAGTCAGCATGGTTTTGTGCATGGAAATCACTTACTTGGACTTCAGAAAGACGTTCAGCAAGGGTTCACATAACACACGGGTATAAAAGTCCATCACCATAGAATACAAGGAGATGTGGAGATTTGGATACAAAATTTGCTGGAAGGTCATAGAGTCATAGAGATATACAGCACAGAAACAGACCCTTCGGGCCAACCCGTCCATGCTGACCAGGTATCCCAACCCATTCTAGTCCCACCTGCCAGCACCTGACCCATATTCCTCTAAACCCTTACAAATCATGTTCCCACCGACAGAGGAACCTCAATTATGTGAACGAGTTGGGTGGGCACTAATGCATTCGGACAATCAATGATTCGGTGAATCGATTAAATGCCTTTCCTCTGGGGCTCGGAGTTTTCAAAGTCTGCTCCCCATTCAGGAGACTGCAACAGCACACAGCACGAATGCCCACCCACACAGTGACCCTCACTGCCTCCCACATACCGTCCCAAGCCTGACCCTCACTCCGTCCCACACACCGTCCCCAACCTGAACCTCACTGCTATCCTCACACCGCCCCCAGCCTGATCCCCACTGCCGCCGACACACCGACCCCAGCCTGACCCTCACTGCTGTCCACACACCGTCCCCAGCCTGACCCTCACTCCGTCCCACACACTGCCCCCAGCCTGACCCTCACTGCTGTCCACACACCGCCCCCAGCCTGACCCTCACTTCTGTCCACACACCGCCCCCTGCCTGACCCTCACTGCTGTCCACACACCGTCCACAGCCTGACCCTCACTGCCTCCCACACACCGTCCCCAGCCTGACCCACACTGCCTCCCACACACCGCCACCAGCCTGACCCTCACTGTTGTCCACACACCGCCCCCAGCCTGACCCTCACTGCGTCCCACACACCGTCCCCAGCCTGACCCTCACTGCCTCCCACACACCGTCCCCAGCCTGACCCTCACTCCGTCCCACACACCGTCCCCAGCCTGACCCTCACTCCGTACCACACACCGTTCCCAGCCTGACCCTCACTGCGTCCCACACACCGCCCCCAGCCTGACCCTCACGGCCGCCCACACACCGTCCACAGCTTGACCCTCACTCCGTCCCACACACCGTTCCCAGCCTGACCCTCACTGTTGTCCACACACCGCCCCCAGCCTGACCCTCACTGCGTCCCACACACCGTCCCCAGCCTGACCCTCACTGCCTCCCACACACCGTCCCCAGCCTGACCCTCACTCCCTCCCACACACCGCCCCTAGCCTGAACCTCACTCCGTCCCACACACCGTACCCAGCCTGACCTTCACTGTGTCCCACACACCGTCCCCAGCCTGACCCTCACTCCGTCACACACACCGTCCCCAGCCTGACCCTCACTGCGTCCCACACACCGTCCCCAGCCTGACCCACACTCCGTCCCACACACCACCCCCAGCCTGACCCTCACTCCATCCCAAACACCGCCCCCAGCCTGACCCTCACTGCGTCCCACACACCGTCCCCAGCCTGACCCTCACTCTGTCCCACACACCGTCCCCAGCCTGACCCTCACTCCGTCCCACACACCACCCCCAGCCTGACCCTCACTCCGTCCCACACACCGTCCCCAGCATGACCCTCACTCCGTCCCACACACCGTCCCCAGCATGACCCTCACTCTGTCCCACACACCGTCCCCAGCCTGACCCTCACTCCGTCCCACACACCGCCCCCAGCCTGACCCTCACTCCGTCCCACACACCACCCCCAGCCTGACCCTCACTCCGTCCCACACACCGTCCCCAGCATGACCCTCACTCTGTCCCACACACCGTCCCCAGCCTGACCCTCACTCTGTCCCACACACCGCCCCCAGCCTGACCCTCACTCCGTCCCACACACCGCCCCTAGCCTGACCCTCACTGCGTCCCACACACCGCCCTCATCCTGACCCTCACTCCGTCCCACACACCGTCCCCAGCCTGACCCTCACTCCGTCCCACACACCGCCCCCAGCCTGATCCTCACTGCGTCCCACACACCGTCCCCAGCCTAACCCTCATTCCGTCCCACACACCGTCCCCAGCCTGACCCTCACTCCATCCCACACACCGCCCCCAGCCTGACCCTCACTGCGTCCCGCACACCGTCCCCAGCCTGAC